>NC_056743.1:306232085-306389585 GCF_019279795.1 Protopterus annectens
TAGTGATGTGTGGGAAGGGACCTTGTTGTTGTAGATCATGGTACAGTGAGGATAAGGATAAGGGAATATTCCCTTTTCCCCAACTATAGTGCAATCTCAGATTTAGTATATATAAGTAGCGAGGGTGTGGCGGTGGAGGGGGCTAGACCCCCTGTATAAATGTGTTTAGTGCATTTTTCTGTTATTGTTGTCTTATTTTTTGTTTTGGTGACTCTGTTTTTGTGAAAATGCATTTTCAGATAAATCCACCTTTGTGAAAATGGACTCAGGAAATTGCAGTCTGCTGAACTGTAATTCCAATGGGTGAACGTAGACCCATATATGTTGGGAAGCAGTGTATGCATTAATGTGATTTTAAGACACTCTAGCAAACACCACAAACATAAAATACACATTTGTCAGCAGAATATAATCAAATGCCCTTATATCAAATTGCCAAGGAAACGTTATAAACATGGAAACAGCACTAAGTTGCCTACCAAAAGCCACATTCAACAAATATAATACAACTATTTTAAATGTTTTTGTGTGTCTCAAGCACCCTCTTTGACTTAATATGTGTGTCTTAGATTGAAGGCAGAACAAAGAAGCAGAGAGATTTGTGAGACAGTGTTCTTGAGAGTGAATGTTATCTTTTCTCACTCAGCTGACTTTTACCCATCAAATATCATTGAAGCATTATTCAGCAAATGGCATTTTAATGCTCTAGCAAATCACACTGCTACTTTTAAGGCAGGCAAGGTAGTCTGTGCCTTGACAAGGGCAACTCAGAATTTGTAAAACTAGACAAATGCCTGTACTCAACACTGAAGAAAAGCCAGACACTTGTCATAGCTTACCTCAAAGAATTCCGGGAGATGGAAGATGTCAGATTTGCAAGTCTTGTATGTGATGCTTAGCAAAAGTACATTTTGTTAGCTTCAAGGCAGCACGGTGATGTGTTTAACTTTAACCATTTCATGCACTTTCTGAAACAGCCCCTGTTATTGGCTAGTACACTATCGTTGCTACAGTTTATATGCCGAAGAGCGGTATGAGATTCGGCTACAAAATATTAAGAAATGCAGCAGTTTACAGTTCACTACTCTGTTCCTGTTTATGGGGAAAACTCTCTACATTTTTTCTACTACTGCAACCTGAAATTTAAATAAAAAACTCATTAATTCAGTTTGGTATTTAGCAAACAACATTATGCAGTACTTTCAAGTTCTGTACCTTAAGCTGTGGCTGTAGCTACAGTATGTGAAAATTATCCAGCCATGCTGAAGCACTCCCTTTGTGCTTATCCAGAAAACAAACAGCAGCAATACATTAAGACATAGCAAGATCTGTAGTTACAAGGTAATAATGAATATTTGAGTTACTTTACAATCTTTTATATTTAACACCTAACTTTTATTCTCCACTTATCTTACCAAAACTACTAGATTTGATAAAAATATCTGTTGACTGCATGTTTTAGACATTTTGCCCTGATTCATAATGGAGGTGGGTGTGTGCTTTCAGGAAAATTGTTTTAATTCTACTAAGCATCAGTCACTTTTAGCCATCATGTGACAATGCATTTTCCTGGGACCTAACCTTGCCTTTATTACTGCAGGATCCATGAGAAATGTGTCAAAACCTCTCTGTTGCTTTTCTGAAATTTTCTCTAGTCATGTCATTTCTGTGACCATGCAACAACCAAGGCTGAGTGTTTGATGACAAAATATTCTCAACATTTTTTTAGAGGGAGGGATTGACATAATTGTTATGATATGTACCTCACAGATAGAAGACACCGAGTTTGTTTCTGACCTCTGGTTACTGACTAAGTTTGTAATAGTCTGCAAACTGATAGTCTAGTATTTACTTGTGTGGGTTGTCATAATGGTTAAGGTAATTACTTAGGAAATACAAGGTATATGATTGGATTCTGACCTCTAATTATGGAGAAGACTTGTAATAGTCTACAGATTGATAGCCTGGTATTTACCTATAAACTTATAACTAAAAAGAGGAAGTTTCTTCAGTTCACATTATACATCCATATACATTTATTTAAATATTTTGCTAATTTCAACTAAAATATGTTCTAGTATCTGCAGCCATCACACTAAATGGCACTCAACATTTTTTTTATGATTTCTACCAAATTGTTCTATTCTGATGAAAAGTATATGGCAACAGACATCAAAACCATTTTGTTGACTTCCATCTTGTTTTAAAAAACTTCATTCTACTTCGCAGGCACATACATAACTAGGCTGCTATATTTTATGCCTATAACGATCTACAACCTACATTAGCATTTTGTAGTTTACTTAGACTTTGGTGTTTATAAGCATATGAGCAGTTAAATAGGCAGTTAAGCAACCATAAAAAGGCAAAAATAAGCTAACCACACTGCTAAAGGAGACTCACAAGCAAAAGAAGCAAACTAAGAAAAATAATTGTGAGTCAACCAACACGGTACAGGCATGATAAACTTATGCTGAACACCAAGAATGTATAAAAAAATGTTACAACAAAGAGATATTTAAAACATAGCATAACCAATCAACTAAAACTAATTAAAAAAGAGCAATCAAACAAAGTGATGTAACCCATATCACCGCCTACACAGTAGGGCGGGTTTAAGGGAGACACCACCATTAAGTCCTGGGTATTCGTATGCATGCAAAAAAACAATCCATTTTAGCTCACACATCTCAACCACATTATTAAAATCACCTCTTCTAATATGGAAATGCCAAACTTATAAAACTCTGAATTTAAAAGAACTGTGTCCTGGAAACAATAAGGCATGATTAGCTAAAGCATTTGATGTTACATGGTTACGTATGTTGTAGTCCTTGGTGCCAAATAAAGAGTGGAAATTATTCTGGTGTCCTTACTCGTTGGTCCAGTGTTTTGGTTACTGGTATTTACTTCTGGATTGTCTCCTTGTATACTGCGTATTCATAAAAATCAGTGACATTAATTTATGTTTTAGTAATAATGCTTTTCAGTTTTAACTAGTATAAATAGTTACATGTTCTCCCTAGGTCATATTAGATTTAGCAAGATTACATGCACAGAAGTTTAAAGAGGTATGGGAAGATTCATTATATTACCGAATATTACTTATTAATTCATTTATTAATTTATTGCCATTTTTAACTGAATAGTCAAACTGATTGGTGCTCTTTTTCAACAGAAGCCTAAGGAGTAAAGTTCTATTATATAAACATTATGGACATTATCTGCATTATTTCATCATCTGCAGTCAGTTTCATTCATGAGCAACAATTCCATTATTCAGACATTGCTGAGAACAATTACATAATTTATAAACAATTTCAATTAAAAATAACAGTTACACAAGTTTTATATAAATAAAACTTTTTTTAAGATAGTTAGAGCAGCCCAAAGAAAGGAAGGAGAGGGGATGGAACAAGGAAGGAGAGTATAATTGTGATAAAAGTATATTAATTTTTGCGTGGCAGAGAGTTATGACACAAATTCATACAGCTGTATTAGTACCTGTCTAACTAGGGGTGGTGCAGATGCAGAGACATTTATCTATCAGTTGGCAATTAAAGTCTTCCAAGTTGCAGACTTTTCTTATATGGAGTGGGATGGTATTACAGCTATTATTAATGCAGTGTGAATATAGGATGTGTACTGCATTGTTGTTATGTTCAGTTATGGAGAGTAATGATTTGTCAGTGGAGCATAGAGGTCTCTTAGTTGTGTAAGGCTGAGTAATGGAGTGAAGAGATGGGAATTTTTCAGGGTTGTGCTGTAGTATGAAGGTTGTAATTAATTGTGTACAACAGAGAATTATTTAATTTGAACCAGGTTAGGTTTTAGAGAAAGGTAATGATATGATCTATATTGATGATTGTTTGAGAATTTGGCTATGTAATTGCATTATTGTTTTAGTTTGGTTGACAGAGAGGAGTTGAGGTTGATTTGGACAAGAGAGGCATACAAATAGGGTGGGGAGTAGAAAAGAAGCTGCTATGTTTTGTCTACCAGAGTCAGTAAGGTATGTTTTACTATATAGAGAGAGGCAGTCTAGCTTTTGGTGTGTCTTCTTTATGGCTTGCTGAAGGATGAGATCAAATTTCAGGTGGTTGTCTATAATCACACCTAGCAACTGAGTGTCGATTACCAGTTCTATATGAGTCTTGTTGGATGACAGTATATTAAAGGTAGTTTTGGGAAGGAGAGAGAGCTGGGGTGAAGAGTAGTAGTTTATTTATTTATTATTTTTTGGATTCAGGATTTGGTGTGAGCTGTTGAGTGCAGCTTCTATGGAGAAGGATTGCTGGGTGAGTGTTTGGGGAAGGGGACATGACCTAGCAGCGCATATTACTGTGGAGTCACCAATGTATCATACTGTGTTTCTGTTTAGGTTGTTGATAAATAAGTTAAACAACAGTGCTTCTAGGATGGTGCCTTGTGGAACTCCAACTGATGTAAGAAGGAATGAGGAGAAATCATCTTGCCATTTCATTGCTTAGGACCTATTAGTGAGCTTACTAATAAACCAGTTAGGTAAAGAGGATGATAGCCCATAGGAAGAGACTTTAATTTGGAGAAGTTGATGACTAAGTCAAATGTCTTAGATATATCCAGAAATATGACTGAAGACTTGAATTATATTGTGACTTATTATATCTGTGAACCTTACAATTGGAGTGGTTGTACTGTAATTATGTCTGAAACCATGCTGTGTGTGAGGAAGGGAGTTAGGAGAAATAATATGTGTAATAATTTGAGCGCTTATACATCTTTCCAAAATTTTGGATAATGGCGAGAGAATGGCGACTGATCTATAATTTGTGAGCTTGGTTGATGAGGGCTATTATATAGGATTTCTTTCATATTTTTATTCGGTAGAGCAGTTCCCTGGAATCAAGACAGGATAAGCAAGGCTATCTGCAGTGAGCTTTGAAATATTCAAATGGAATGTAGTCAGGGGCAGTGGTTGTTGTCTTAAGGGTGAGTAGGTATTTTTTGACTGTAGATGTTGGCCCTGGAGTGAGCATGAAGGTCTGTAGTGGCTTCAATGACTGGAGTGGGATGGCTGGATTTGTAGTAGTTTTGTTTTGTCAGGGGGAGGTTAATGAAGTTAAAGAAAATGTGAATTAAACTGTGAATCAATATTTTGGGAGTTATGGGTTAGGTTACAGTGATTTTCCAAGATTGAGGAATGTACTTTTTGATATCCACAAGTTTTGGGGTGTTGCTATAAGCTTTTTTATCCTGTTTTATGCACTACTTGCTATGGTTGCTTAACTGAGAAAAATAATTGTGAGTCAACCGACATTGTCCAGGCAGGATAAACTTCTGGTGAACACCAAGAATGTATAAAAAAACTGTTTTATTGAAGAAGGTTGCGCTTTTGCGGGGTTACTGCTTCATCAGACCAAATACAAAAGTATGTTAAAACACAGAGATATTTAAAACATAGCATAACCAATCAACTAAAACTAATTAAAAAAGACCAATCAAACAAAGTGAAGTAACCCATATCACCGCCTACACAGTAGGGCTGGCTTAAGCGAGACACCACTATTAAGTCCTGGGTATTTGTATGCATGCAAAGAAACAATCCATTTTAGCTCACACATCTCAACAACATTATTAAAATCACCTTTTCTAATATGGAACTGCAAAAGTTGTAAAACTCTGAATTTAAAAGAATTGTGTCCTGGAAACGATAAGGCATGATTAGCTAAAGTATTTGATGTTACATGGTTACGTATGTTGCCTAGGTGCTCAAGTACCCTCTCTCTAAGTTGTCGTGGGGTTTTGCCTAAATAGAAACTATCACAGGAGCAGGTAGCCAAATATACCAAATTGCTGCTCCTGCATGTTTCCACAAATCTGGGTGTAATATGCATCCTGTAATGGGATATGGAAGAGCATGCCTTCCAACTGCGGCAAGGAAGCATACCAACTTTCCCTGTAGTTATATGGGTGGAGGCCTTGGTCCATAACATAAAAGTCTTTTGCTAGACATATTATTCCTATAGATGAAGGAGGGGTACTCACCCACTATTTGTCTCACCTTATGATCAGCTAAAAGGACAAGCCAATTCTTTCTTATAATACTACAGTAGTGCTGTATATCACTAGAATATCTTAGAAATACCCTAGGGTGTTGGGCCTTTCCGGGCCTTCAGTTACTGTTCACAGTCCTTCTACTAGAAGAAAAATATGGGGTCCCTCTGCCTTGTCGTTTTGTCAGAGTGGTATTCCTAGCATTAACTATTGCATCTGTGAGTTACCTCTCTAAGAGAAGCCATTGCTCAATCTAGATACAGTTTCCTCAAACACAAGGTCATTAGTACATAGCCTAGAAGCCCTTAAGCATTGACCATTAAGTATGTTAGAAATAATATGTGGGGGATGCATGCTGGAACGATACAGAAGCCCATTCCTCCAACAAGGTTTCCTATATAGTTGTGTCCCTAAAGTACCATCAGAATTCTTAGAAATTGTGACATCCAAAAATCAATAGAAATAGAAGCATAATTAACAGGAAATCTGAGGTACTTTCAAGATACCTAACAAAGTCTGAAAGTTGACCCACATCACCTTCCCATAGGAAAAAAATGTCATCCACGAACCTGGCATAGTATTTTACATGATGGCTAAACATATTACTGTTATGTACGTTCTCATTCTCCCACTGTGCCATAATCAAATTAGCATAGCTATTGGCACAGGGGGTGCCCATAGCCATACCTAGTAGTTAGAGGTAGTGCTGGTTCTCAAACAAAAAATATTATTACTTAGCATTAAATCTAATAAAGTACAAACAACAGTCACTATGCCATGCGTGAAATGACCATGGTGAGAAAGAAAAAGTCTCACAGCATCCACCCCTGCCTGATTGGGGATAACAGTAAAGAGTGTTTTAACATCCATAGTTACAAGCAAAACATTAGCCAAAGAAAGGGAAGCATTAGCTACAAAGCTATATAAACTAGATAAAAAATGTTCAGTATCCTTCAAAATTGCCGGAGATTCAGCAAGTACTGATTTGAGCTGCATTTCCACAAATTTAGATAAAGGTTCAGTTACCCAACCATGTCCTGAAACAACAGGATGCAGTGGGGGAGTAAGGCTGTCCTTATGGATCTTAAGCAATCTGTGGATAACAGGAACAGAAGGATATTCAATAGTCAAAAAGACATATATGTCTTGGTCTATTAAACCACACATGAGAAGGTCATAAAGGTCATTCATAACATTACTAATGCATCTGTCCACCTCTTTCCCGGAAATCTTACTGTAAGTAGAACAGTCATCTAACATAGCTGACATGCCTGTTAGGTAATCAGTTCTATTAAGTACCACAACGGCCTCTCCCTTGTCCGCCGGTCTGATACCAATAGACTCTTCAGCCTGCAATTGTTGTAAAGCAATGGTTTCCTCAGGGTTTAAATTATAAAAACACTGTTTGACATTGTCAAAAGATTCAAAAATGTCCCTTTCACATAAGTTCAAAAAGGATTCCACAGATGCAGTGAGGGGCGGGCAGAAAGTACTCGGTTTACATAGAGTATTACCAGAAAAAGGCATGTTCCGTGTACCAAATAATATTTCAAGCATGATTTTTATGAGCAAACAGTCTAATATCAACAATAATATCAGTAATGTTAGACTTACTGTTGGGAGCAAAGCTCAGGCCTCTATCGAGGACATTAGTTTTATAGAAGTTAATGAAAAATTAGATAAATTGTAAACTAGTCCTTGTTCAGACTAGGTATGAAGGTTTTTTTCTCATTGGTGAATGCCCACCCCTGGAGGCCTTCCTCTTTCTCCTATCCCTCGACAACGATCACCCTGTCTTGTTCAGCAAGTCCAACTTGGTGGGTAGAGGAAGGGCCATAAAACGGTTTCAGGAAAAATCACATCCCTTGAAGCTGAAAGGTTCTCTAACCTTACTACGAGCCCCCAGTATAAGACGATCATCTTTGGCAGCATTATTCACACTAGAAGCTGCCACATTGGAAAGTTTAGCTTCCAACTGGTTTGGAAGCTCTATAGAAGCAGATCTGACATCAGCAGATGGTGGTGTGGCAAGTGCCGGCATATTCAATATTTCTGTGTGTTCCTCTCTGTACAAACTTAGTGAAGCAGTCACAGAGATGGCCGAAGAGGACAAAACATCAGAGTTGTTTGAGTTTTTGTTAGTAATTACTTCTGTTACACGGGAAGTAGAGGCAGTCTCATGGTGTGCGATCTGAGATTGGGGCTTATCACTAGAGCGATGAAACTCATTCTTCGGCGATATTCTGGTGTCCTTACTCGTTGGTTCAGTATTTTTGGTTACTGATTTTTATGAAGTCTAACTAATTTACATAGTAATACGTGATAAAAAATGTTATTTTATTTCCTTCTTGTATACAGTGTAATTTTTTTTATTGCTTTTTTTAATGACTTAAATAAAAAATGTGGAAAAGTTAAAAGATTAAATGTTCTGATGTATTTTACTAGATCTCTTCTATAAACAGCCTAATATATGAATATTAGTTTATCCTTCTTTGACTTATGCTCCTGAGTGTTAGACACTTAAATCAGGATTTGCACAATGAAATACTGTTGTCTTAAGAAAGGTGATTCGGAGCAAGATGCTTATCCAGACAGTACAAGCAGATGATAACCGAAAAGGGATATTTGCATACCATGGACTTACACAGTTAAAAAATCATACTAATCCATCCATCCATCCTAACTATCATCTAGAGACAATGTTCAGACTGGTATGTGGTTAGTCCTGCCAAAGAACAAACAAGCAAATCAATGTATTTATTTATTTATTTAGTCATATTTTTATTTTTTATTTTATTTCTATTTGTTAACTGGGATAATCTTGCTGGGCTAATGGCCTCTTTTCAGCAGAGTCCAGGGAGAAAATTTTCACAGGCAATACAGTTTGCATTTTTTTTTAACTTCTATTACAACTTACATCCAGACATAACCATGTTAGCTTGCACAGGTAATTTTCACATCTGGTACAAATGACCTTCACAGAGACATTTCAATAATTTTATTTATGTAGTCATGCTGTTTCCTCTATCTGTTAAAGCACCTAGAGTGGTTGTGTGCAGTGAATATATGAATGCATGTATAGTTGTATAGTGTGTGATAGAATTAGAGAAAGGCAGGGGTATAGCTATAGAGGCTGATAGATTTAAAAAGCAAAGAGTAAGGTAGAACTGGGAGATATTTTCTAAATGGCGTAGATTTATTTTATATTCTGGAGTAGCAATATTTACAGAAATTATAAAAATGTGTTTGTCAGGTTTTACATTTGTAGTTTGTAAGTAGTCTTTTAGCTTTAGTAGGAGCTGTTTTAGGTGAAATTTAGTGCTTATGTTTGTGGAAGTTGAATTTTAGGCTTTAGTTATATAGACTGGGAAAAGTAAGTCTCCATGCTGACTGATTAAAGAGAAATGGTTTGGTTTAGTTATTAAAATGAGAGTTATCTAAGAGGTCATATTTTTAAACAGTGTTTGTGATTTTTGCAGGTTTATTTGGCATATGTATGATATTGTAAGTGGCTTTGAGATGAAGTGCTGTTTGAGTTTGTTGAAGGCCTAACTATTGAAAATGTTAAAAAACTAAGCAATGGCTTCATTAATTGAAGAGACTGTCTGAAAATGTAAGTATTTTATAGCAACAATTTTCTGGCCTTCAGGAGAGTTTTACGATAGCATGAATGGAGCAGATACATAAATGAAATATGTAAGCTACATAGATTCCTTCACGTTGGATCTTTGCTTATTATTGATTATGTTCAGAACAATCAGTGGCTTAGGCTTTACAATAAAAAAGTAAAAAACAAGAAAACTTAAAACCCCCAAAGGCAAGTAGTATTAAAATACATCCCACTCCATGATTTTTAACCTTAAAGTTTTCAGTAGTTAAAGTATTGCATCTCAAGGAAAAATAATGAAGTATAAAACATTGTTCAGAAACAAACAAATGTACATTGTAAAAGAGAAATATATTAAAGAAACACCCTATCCTTCAGACAGATTCTTATGTAGCTGTTATATTGCACAGACATATAATATTCCCTTACAACAGTGTGGGACATTTACATACTATGTTAATAATGAATTGGAATGCTAAAATAAAATCTTCAAGTTTTAAAGGAATAATCATATGAGGAACAGCTAAAAATTCCCTTTAATTTTTGAAGGTACTATAGGGTATATTGATGTCTGTAATCACAATTTGAACACTCACGTAACTGGGAAACAAACAATGTGATTCCTGATGCTTTTTACATCTGCACCCCATCTAGATTGTGTGTGTATGTATTGTGTATATATATATATATATATATATATATATATATATATATATATATAGGTAAGACAAGAGTGCAAGGCCACATCAGGCAGATTAAAAGTAAATCTCCAGATAGTTCAGGTGGTTAAAATATGAATGACTGACATTCAGGAAATTTAGATCTTTTTAAACATTGTACTTAGTGCTGTGCATTCAGATGGCAAAATATTGACAGTTTTTGTTACAGCATGGAGCTTTCTACACAGTAAAGTACTCTTGGTTATTTCCAGAGGGAATTAATGCAGAAGTAAATTGGCATTACTGATTGTAAAATTATTGGCAAGGTCTACAGGGTTTGTTGTAAAAAGTTAGTAGAATAATTTGTATAGGAGTGCTATTTAAACCAAATTGGTTTTATACTCTATAACTGCTTTTGAACATGGGTTGTCAAAGATATAAATTTGTAATGCAGAATAAAGCTTTTTGATATTTATTTAGGATGATTTTATTTACTATTTCCCATTATAGTGATTATATTTCCTAATCTTTGTCAATCTACCACACTATTGCTGAACAAATTATTATTTAAGTCTTGATTGAAGACTGACAATAAACCAACATTTTTATTATGATTCACTTAATATCTACACAAAGATATGGTTGTAACTGCCTTCTGAGAAAAAGTGCGACTGAGGTTAACTTTGTTCATCTCCATACAACATAGAAAGTGCTGGTACTCAGTCAGTGACACATGCCTACTTAAGTAGTCTAGCTGTCTACAAATGGCAATGGATACATATTCATTAGAATGAAATAACTAAATAATCTTAAACTTTGAGGTATTGTCAAAACACTTCTTAAATACTAGCTCTAGGCAAATTCAACAGATCACACTCCCATATTTCAACTTGTCTGTGTTAGTATTTACTGATGTTTCACAGAGAAAAATTAAATATACCACTTTTCCATGGGTGCCTCCATATCAAAAGACTATGGACAAATGTAGCTGTCTCTTAACTGGTAGAGCTACCATTCTTCAAAAATACAGAGAAAAGAGAAACAGTAATAAACAGTTAAGACAACAAACATACCTTTTTTTAAGCAGTCTCAGAGATCCTCATAGTCTCATGCTGGTAATACATTAACAAAGTCTAGTCCCAATGGTGAAATCCTTAAAACACTTTTCCACTGCAGGTGTGAGATCTCTAGCCATTATTTTTAGAAACACTTCATGTATGCTTTCCTTAACTGCCTTATAACTACTCATTCACCTGCTAAATCTACTCACAGAAGCTTTAGTCTTCAAACTGCCAGCATTCAGCAATTTAAAAGGGTCTATATTGTAGCATTGAAGTTTCAAAACTTCGAATGCTATAATATCGATCCATTTCTGTCAAAAACTGAAAATAGCGAAGCCACGGAACTTCTAAATCTTACCTAGTTTAAGATTTTGGCTTTCCGTTCCATGGCTTCACTGTTTACTTCACTGTGGTGGGAAGGTTACAGACTGGGTTAAGGTAAGCATGAGAACGGAGGTTACGGACCGGGTTAAGGTAAGTGTGGGAACGGACTGGGGTAAGGTGAGTGTGCAATAGTTAGGGACATTAGGGTTAGGGAGCGAGTAAGGTGAGTGTGCGATAGGGACTTTACGGTTAGGGAGCAGGTAAGGTGAGTGTGCGGTAGTTAGGAGCTTTAGGGTTAGAGAGCAGGTAAGGTGAGTGTGCAGTAGTTAGGGACTTTAGGGTTAGGGAGCGGGTAAGGTGAGTGTGCGGTAGTTAGGGACTTTAGGGTTAGGGAGCAGGTAAGGTGATTGTGTGGTAATTAGGGGCTTTAGGGTTAGGGTTGGGTAAAGGTGAGTGGATAAGTAGTAGTGTAGGGTTAGAATTATGGCTTTGTTAAGTGTATGTGTGTGGTTTATTTATTTTGGTGTGGTTGTGTTGTGTGTATGTGTTTCAGAACAGCAAATTTTTTCCCTGGGAAAAACTTCGCTGTTCCACGTGTTCAATATTTTGTGGTTTAGATATTTTAGGCACAATGAAATATTGTTCGCTATTTATATCATTCAATAGGGTAATATAAACGCTTTAAAAATAATATCCAAGTTGAATGAGGTGGACGTTAATACAATAATTCCTGAATTTGCCTTTATATTTAGGACAGTTGGGTATTGACATTATACATCTGTTTAGGTGCTGATAAAAGTTGAAAGGGAATGAGGTAGACCCTTTAGCTGAGCCCATTTGAAGGGGATTGGGTGGTAGTTTGCAAACTAAAATACATTTGCGCTGGAGATGTCCCTAAAGATGGTTTCTTTGTTAGTGGGGTGGCACCTCTAGGTCTGATCCATGGTCATATTTTATCAAGGATGTGAAGATGTGTGGTGATGTACAAGTACAGGATAGATTGCTAAGGAGCAGATCAAGGATATTAGTGCCTCTACTGGGTAGTTTTAGTTTGTTGCAGTTCATTGGTATTAACAAAGGCTATGAAATTTACAGCATATTCATTTTTAGAGGTGAAAGTCCCGCCTACCAACAGTGTATTGGTTTGATATTTAACTCCTCAATAGTGCAAAGGTAATTTCCATTATCTTGAAAAGGCACTGATGGGATTTGTGGCTAGCAGTGAAGTAACTGCTAGATATGTTGGACGTGATTTGAATCTCACAGGAGCAACAGTCAGGTTTGTGGGGAATTTGATGGAAGATGATGGTATTTTTGACAAATACATATACTCCCCTGTAGTTATCCAAGGAGTTGGCAGCACTATAGGAGCTAAACCCTGGTATAGGGAGAGCATTGCCATTGTGCCAAATCCATGTCACAGTAACATTATAAATAGGAAGGGAGAGTGCTGCCATTGCACCGAATCCATGTTGCAATAACATTATAAATATGAAAGGGGAGCACTGCCATTGTGCCGAATCCATGTCACAGTAACATTATGAACAGGAAGGGAGAGTGCTGCCATTGCACCAAATCCATGTCGCTGTAACATTATAAATAGGAAGCCAGAGTGTTGCAATTGCACCGAATCCATGTTGCAATAACATTATAAATATGAAGGGAGAGTGCTGCTATTGCACTGAATCTGTGCCACAGTAACTACATAAACATGAAGGGAGAGTGCTGCTATTCCACCAAATCCATGTCGCAGTAACTATATAAATAAGAAGGGAGAGTGCTGCCATTGCACAAAATCCATGTTGCAGTAACTATATAAATATGAAGGGAGAGTGCTGCCACTGCACCGAATCCATGTCATAGTAACTATATAAATAAGAAGGGAGAGTGCTGCCATTGCACAGAATCCATGTCACAGTAGCTGTATAAATATGAAGGGAGAGTGCTGCCACTGCACCGAATCCATGTCATAGTAACTATATAAATAAGAAGGGAGAGTGCTGCTATTGCACAAAATCCATGTCGCAGTAACTATATAAATATGAAGGGAGAGTGCTGCCACTGCACCGAATCCATGTCATAGTAACTATATAAATAAGAAGGGAGAGTGCTGCTATTGCACAGAATCCATGTCACAATAACTATATAAATATGAAGGGAGAGTGCTGCCACTGCACCGAATCCATGTCATAGTAACTATATAAATAAGAAGGGAGAGTGCTGCTATTGCACAGAATCCATGTCGCAGTAACTATATAAATATCAAGGGAGAGTGCTGCTATTCTACGGAATTCATATCCCAGTAACTATATAAATATGAAGGGAGAGTGCTGCCCTTGCACCAAATCCATGTCGCAGTAACTATATAAATATGAAGGAAGAGTGCTGCCATTGCACAGAGTCCATGTTGCAGTAACTATATAAATATGAAGGGAGAGTGCTGCCATTGCACCAAATCCGTGTCGCAGTAACCATATAAATAGGAATGTGTTCAACTCACAGGGGTTCATAGGTTGGTACTAGGCTATCAGCCCTAGGGCCTATACAAGCCTAGCCATAACAATTCCTTGGCTATCTCTTCCCACACTATTTTACCTCCCTGGACCCCTGTCTAGCAGGTCGACTGACGTGATCCCCGGGATGAATTTCCTTTCTCCCATCCAATCATCAAGGTTCCTTTTGAAGAGGGCCAAAGAGGCACTCTGCTTGACATGTATGGGCAATCTATTCCAGAGTCTGGGGAGTCTCTGGGTCAGAAATCTATCCCTCCAGCATGTTTTGTTTATTGTGACGACAAGGTTTAGATCCCTGGCGCGTGTGACTCTGAGGGATTGGGATTTCTTTAAGTGTAGCATGTCCAACAGTTCTGGTGTTGACATGGCCTTGTATGTTAAGCAGAGATCGCCTCTGAGTAGACGATTTGCGACAGAGTATAGCTGGAGTTTTTTAAGGTGGTCAGCGTAGGGCATCTGCTTTAGGTCTGTGATTCTTTTAGTGAGGTATTTCTGCGGTCTTTCCAGTTGTTGCAGATGTCTTGAGAGGTACATACCAAATGGGGCGTTGTATTCTATAATGGGTCTAATGAGGGATGAGTACAGTGGGACAATGACCTCCTTTTTTCTGGATGAAAAGCCCTTAGTGATGAGGTGTGTCACATAGAAGGATTTACTGACTGTTGTGGCAATGTGGTTATCAAAGGTGAGACCACAGTCCACCTGTGTCCCTAAGTCTCTTATCACACTTTCAGTGTTTAGTGTACTGTCACCTATATGGTAATTCACGGGTACATGTTTTTTCCCAAAGGGGATAACTATACATTTCTTGGCATTGAGCTTGAGCCCATGGCTCTGGCACCAAGAATCTGTTTCTGTAAGGCCCTTTTGTAGAGTATCCACATCATTTGGGAATTCAATAATGGCTCCCCGTTTGCAGTCATCTGCGAACTCTGTTAGCCAGAGTCCCTCTGCGAACTTTGTTAGCCAGAGTCCCTTAGTGTTGGCCTGTACTTCAGAGAAGTAGATGCCAAACAAGAGCGATCCCAGGACTGAACCCTGAGGTACTCCACTTGTCTGGAGCTGGATTTGGAGTTGGCTACTTTTACAGTGTGGGTTCTATCAGTAAGCCAGTTAGCAACCCATTTGGTGACGTAGGGATTAATGCCCAGCTTAGTAATTTTATCTATGATTCCAGAGTGGGGGATGGTGTCAAAGGCCTTGGCAAGGTCTAGATAGGCTGTGTGGACCACCTTACCCTTGTCCATGGCTCTGGAGACTGATTTGAAGAAGTCAATCAGGTTCAGGAGACAAGATCGGCCCTTCACGAACCCAAACTGGGTGGGGATCAGTGTTTGAAGGTTGCCAGTGTCTTTGTTTATAAGTTCCATGATAATATGCTCCATGGCCTTGCAGAGAAGGCTCATCAGACTGATGGGATGGTAGTTTCTGGGATCCAAGGTGGATCCCCCTTGTGGAGTGGGATAACTGTAGCTCTGCGCCACTCAGTGGGCACGAAACATGAGGTGAGGCTATGATTAAACATGACACTTAGGTGAGGTGCCAGTTCATATTGTAGTTCATGTAGTACACAGCCCTGGATGTCATCTGGTCCCATGAATACTGTATTCTTAGCTTTGGAGAGTGCATGTTTTACCTGTGTGGCCATTATTACCGGAATTTGGCAATCTTCCGGTATTGAGAGCCTCAAGTTTAAGCACCTTTCTATTTAGGCTTCTAGTACTTTCTAGTGACAGCATAATGTTGTCTGCATTTGTGTTTGAGTTTACTATATCAGAATGTGCATTAGGGAGTCTCTAAGTATGTGTCACTGGGTGGAGTGCCTCAGTTCATTCACTCCCACATGGGCCAGTATTAAGTCATAACCATATTTGTCTGGTTTAAGGGACCTTAGGGCCTTTGTAACATCATGGACGCTGAAACCAGGCAAGCAACTGGCAGTCACTCTGTTTTTGTCCAGTCTGGTGAATGGGGAGTATGTGTGCTTGAATGTAGAGTTGTCTATGACTGAAATATTTCCCTATGTAGAAGAACAATTAGTTATGGGAGCATGAAGTTTGCAGGTCATTTTCATTTTATAACTGCATGAACAAATGTTACATGGCATTACATGCATGTTAAAGTGATACAGTGTGATGCTTTAGGATGTCATTAGTGTTCTAAGAATATAAACTGTTTCAGGGAGGTTGCCTGATAAATTAAGTCTGATTCACTGACACAGACTAAACTGTTGCCTGCAGGGCTGAACATGCTAATCAATGACAGACATTTTCTTTGAACTTTGTTACAGTCAGAAATGTACTTTTCCCTTTATTCAGCATCATTTGAGTTAAACAAATTAGTTTTCATGTTTTGAGAGTAAAGCTTCCTGCATGTGAAGCTGCAGGACCAGAAAAGCTGAACTCTACCATATATGAGGCTATGAAAGTCTTGGCCATGCACAAGGAAAGGGTGAAGCCTCCTGCATGTGAGGCTATGAGTACCTCTGTCCTGCACCAGGAGAGGTTGAAGCCTCCTGCATGTGAGGCTATGACAGTCTGAACACAGTGCCAGGAGAAGGTGAAGCCTCCTGCATGTGAGGCTCTGACTGCCTCGATATTTCACCAGAAGAGGGTGAAGCCTCCTGCATGTGAGGCTGTGAGTGCCTCGACCCTTCATCAGGAGAGGGTGAAGCCTCCTGCATGTGAGGCTGTGACTGCCTCGACCCTGCACCAGGAGAGGGTGAAAACTCCTGCATGTGAGGCTGTGACTGCCTCGACCCTGCACCAGGAGAGGGTGAAGCCTCCTGCATGTAAGGCTGTGGCTGCCTTTACCCTGCACCAGGAGAGGGTGAAGCCTCCTGCATGTAAGGCTGTGACTGCCTTGACCCTGCACCAGAACAGGGTGAAACCTTTTTCCTGTGATGCTATGTTTTCTCTCTGCCCTGCACCTGGAGACAGTGAAGCATCCTGAGTCTGAGATTATGACTGTCTAAGCCCTGCAACAAGAGGATAAAGCCTCCTGTCTGTGAGGGTATTACTGTCCTTGGTGGTGTACCAGAGAGGGTGAACCCCTTGCCTGTGAGGCTATGACTGTCTCAGCTCTGCACTTGGAGAGGGGGGAGCTTTATGCATATGAGGCTATGATTAGCATAGCCATACACCAGAAAAATTTTATTTTTAGATCATGTCAGGCAAATTTTTAGTCTTGTGAGTCCTGGTGAATATGGTGTCACCAACTCGATTTAGCATTATTAATGGCTGTAGAAGTTTTCTACTCTAATCCTTCTAACATCTAACAGATAGCAGAGCAAGTGGATTCAGCAGGAATTTCCTTCAGGAAGTGATACAGATAAGATATTCTTTAATAAATAATAGTAAAATGTTTGCCACAAAAAAGAAAAGTGGCGACTGCCCAGGTGATATTGTATAGCAGATCTCGTTGTGTTGTAACTTGAATCCTTTTATTTGTGTTATCTGTTCAGTCTGTTTGTACATAGTGTACTTTAATGGTTTATAAGTTCTTGCTAAGTTTAGAGCTAAGTAGACCACACTGGTAACAAGCAACATTTTTTGTCAGTTGTTGACTCTGACAACTCTCTCAAAGAAGAAGCTAAACAAAGATAGATCTTTAAACTTTTTAACACTGCAGGTTCTTATTTCATTGCTGTCGGTCCTGTGCATTGCTTGCAGTGTTGTGCTGTGCAAGTTTCTATCTCACAAGCTCTATAGTTATAGAAGAGTGCCTAAATTCACTGGTCCAAAACTGACACTAACAGCAATAAATAGATAAAGTGTGACAGGGTGCTGCCAAGCAGATCATTATTACTCATGTAAGGGAGTGATGACAGAGTGGCTAACTGATTAGTAAGGAGAAGACACAGTGAACTAAAAGAATTAAAAGGTAATATATTTTACAAAATCCAGCAAATGCGGGTCAAAGATATGGAAAAATAAACCAATATCAAACGTAAGAATGTTTAACCACTTTGCCAAGATACGTTATTAATGCCAGAAAGTTTTGATGTTTGCTTGGAAGTGTTTATACAACTTTATTTGTACCCCAGCAAGTCTGTAAAGGATATACCTTGTAGCAGCCTGAACATGCTGTGGCTATAATTCAAGGATTGGTTGGGCATAGGAGCATAACTTTTGTTCCTGACAGAGGTTTGGTATGCATAAATCGATGCTGCAAGGACTACTGGGAAAAAAATATTTTTCTAAACCTCTAATGTTTATAGTATATGAGAGATGACAGAAAATAAACATTAGTATTATTTATTTGTTTATTTATTAACATTTGATTATCGGGAAAGGTAGGTACCCATTTTCAATGGACAACCAGGGGAAAAAGCTCCAAAGTATTACAAAAAATTGAAATAATTTTACAATCTCTAAAAAATAATACAAAAACATTTACAGTTGAAATAATTATCCTAAATTGACATAATGTGAAAACATTGGTTAAGAATAGATACAAATTATATGAAGATGATTCAGTATTTAGAGAAATTTTAGCCACTTTATAGAGAAATTAAATACACTGAAGTGAGTGAAGAAGAGAGAGTACAGCGGTGTAAGGTATGAATAGGTACTTGTTCATAGGATATAGTTTATCCTGGGGTTGAGCAAGAACAGAACCACATTTTGGCTAGGAACTCTTTCAGTATAGTTTTAAAGGACTGGAGGTAGTGTATTAGCATTAATTAGCAAATCTGATATTGAAAGTTACTAAAATAGCAATAACTAAAAAATGAAAAATTAAAACTGAGTCAACAATTGATGAAATTATAAAGATTTTGGGTGAGCTGGATATGACATAAAATACCATTACAAATACATATCATTGCCATTATTCTACATTTTGTTGGCTTATATAATATACCTCTGAACAATCAGTATAATAAATTCTGGAGTAAAGCAAACCTCAGCATACCTGATGATCTCTTACTCTGTTCTTATGTCCCTGCATTTTTATTTATTTATTTATTTTTTTTATGAAATTGTTTCTTTGGTATAAATTCAACATTACTATGGCTGCATTAGTGCAGACGAGACTTTTAACGTTAGATTTAATTGCACATCTTGGAAGTAGTAAAATAAAATCCAAACTTAAAAAATACAAGTGCCTGCTAACATTGTATGAGATTTTAGACAATGCGACTTATGGAATGAAGTTGTTTATTTTATAGGTCTGTACTACATTTAAAGTCTGTAAATATGTTTATGCCTGTTATTTTATAAAATATGTAGGCCATTCATAGAATTAGGGAACACATCTTGTAATAATTATATGTATATGTTTCATTCACTGTTTTGGATCAAAGTTGTGCATTGAATATAATGACAGTCCATTAGTGACAGTTTCTCTTTTTATTGATTAGTTTGGGAATTGTCGTATGTCATGACTGTATGTCCATATAACTGTATAAATGACAAAAAGATGTAACAAATGAATAATTTAAAGATAAGTTAATACAAACAAAAACATTAAAGCAAGCACTCAGCAATGGTCTGAAAAAGATTACACAGCTGCTTGCCTGCACGAAAGGTTTACACAGCAAGCCTTACTTGTCAGCAGATACCGCAGTAGAAGGCAAGTACAATTAATCAGTTTATTGCAGATAATATTGTCATCATAAACTCAATGAAAAATTGGACATAATTTAAGAGAGGTAGTCTAGGCAGTCAGCATACACTTCCAATAAGGACTTTTAAACAGAGATGAATAAGTATCCTACAAAAGAAGTATTCTATGAAACATTTTTGCAGGCAACCTTGGGAAATGGCCGGAAGAATTAAAAAAAAAAAAATATATATATATATATATATATATATATATATATATATATATATATATTTATATATTTACTATTAAAATCTGGAAGTGCAGATGACTGAACGGCATGTGTTACAAAGAACAGTTTGAAAATACACAACGCAGAACCAGACTACTACGAACTCACGATAACGGTGATTCGGTACTCTGACTTTGGTCTTATGAATGAAGATCCCTGTACAGTGAGGAACAGGGAATTTACCCTTTTCCTCACTGTAGTGCGATCTCAAAGTTTGTATATAAAATTTGCAGGGAGTATGGGGGGGTGAAGGGAGGATTGCCCCCTGCAAAAAAATGTAAAAGGACATACAAAGGATGGACGGAAGTATATATTATAAGGGCTATTTTGAATGCATCAATTCGCAAAATGATGGTAAAACTGGGTTCAGCCTTCCAGTTTGAAACTTATCTGATTTTTCAGTATTATTTTTCAATAACATGACCAAATGGGCAAAGCAGTTTCTTTATTTCAATAGTAAACTATATATATATATATATATATATATATATATATATATATATATATATATATATATATACACAAGTATGTGTGTGTGTGTGTGTGTGTGTGTGTATATGGATGTAGGACTACTGAACGAAAGTTCAATAGTCCGAATCCACAATAACCGAACACACTAACGAAAGTGCTTTCACCGAAAAAGTGCTTTTGTTAAAGTGCGTTTAAAGAAAAAACAAAAAAAAATAAATCTTCTTTTATGCAGGGGGGCAGGCCCCCCTGCACCCTCCCGTGTGAGGTGCTGTGCCCCCCACACCCCCCCTACTTTTATATTCTCACTCCAAGGTCGCACTACAGTGGGGAAAAGGGAATTCTCCCTTACCCGCTCCATAGTGCGACTGGCACATCCAGCATACTTAACTGAAAGTGCTGCTTCGGTGAACAGGACTTTCGGTTATGTATGTTCAGTGATTTCTGCTTCGGCAGAAAGTGCCGTCGGGGATCTGTACAGATCCTATATATATATATATATATATATATATATATATATATATATATATATATATATATATCATGTTCAAACAAGAGACTGATCCTTCTGTGCCCCTTTCTAGGGGCAATTCAGGCAATGAGAGCAAAGACAAATTCAACCGATGCACCATACAGACTCACAGTTAATCTAAAAGATTAAATGAATGTTGAAGAAGACATTACAGATGGATTCAGGCTGTAATGCTGAAACAAATGCATTTCCCTAATTGACTCTGCAAACTTATCAAGTGTGTTAATAAGATTCCCCTTAGGCTTGATAACTGAGAAGTCTGTGTAAAATGAACTTGGAACAAAACTACTTAGATGATGTATAGGCATGTAGAAGTAATAAGTGTGAAAGCACTGACATGAAAGGGTATTACTGAATAGATTATAAACAATGTCACTTGGTAGGCCATGCCAAGGAATGCAAACATCTGAAGCCTTGATTACTATGGCTTCATGCACATCAGTTAATGACTGTAGATTTTTTATTAGTTATCATAGCTGCTGAAATTGTATGTTAATTTGTAGACAATTTAAATGGAAATGTCAGGTATTGGCCTTATTTTACCAAAATATGCTGGAGTATCCTCCTGTCATCTGCTATAGCTCTAGAAATAGTTATTATACCTAATAATATCATTCTCACTGTATGTACTACTTTTACAGAAGGGTACCTTAAAGCTGCAATACCTTGCAAGGCATGTACAGAAAAAGAAACAGTAATAGAATTTAGCCAGTGATGTAAAAACAGTACAAAGGGTTGCTATGAAATTATAAGTCTCTTTTATGACTAGACTACTGATTTGCTTAACTACTTGTTGGGGAGTAAAGCACCAAGAATAAATAATACACACACACACACACACACACACACACACACACACACACACACACACACACACACACAGGTTTACAATCATATCATCAACACAACGGAGGTCAAGTCCAGCTGCACAACTTCTACATTATGAAAATCAAAATGTCAAAAACCAACATTACGGACTAGCCAAATTTGCCCCCCTTCCATACACTTGTTAGCTCTTCTGCTGGGTCGAGAGCAGTAGGGAGAATTGGGACTCAGTGTTTGCATTGTATATGCAAGTATTTGGCATGCAAACTTTCAGGAAAGACTGCAGGCACTGGTTGGCTGAACCACCTGTGTGTCAAGTTTATGATAGTAAACCAATATATAACTATATATATATATATATATATATATATATATATATATATATATATAAAATAAAGATAACCAGTATAAATTAAACTGTACATCGATCTGCTTCTGTTTTCTTAGTTATATATCAGGTAGTTGATATTCTTATTATTACAGAATAGTATTTAATCACAAAATGTTGACATACAGTGGTGGCAATAGTCACACTACCATAATGCGCACATGCAGAGTTGGAGTAGTGGTGTTGGGACATCATGCAACAACCAGATCATAAAGTCCTCTATGCAACATCCCAGACTGCAGCTTCTGCTTCGCTTCTAACAAGTATATGACTTAATTTTAGAAGTCGTATTTCTATACTAAAACCTCTGAGCAGATTAATACTTTCAAAGGTTAATACTACAAAGTTGGCTTGAATAACCATTTAAAACCTAGGCCTGTATCCTAGGAAGTAATGCCGGTAAGTTTACTACCATCTTTAATATGGCTCATACTTATAATGCCTTCAGTAAATTTAGGTGAGCGAGCCACAGCACTGGAAATTATTAGACAATAAAAGCATACCTCTGCCTTGCTGTCCTGACTAGCCAGTGTATGTCTGTGCACTATGCATAATGAAGGCACATTTGTGCAGAGAGAAATTCATCACAAGTAGGACAATGAGTACCAAAATTCATCACAAGTAGGACAATGAGTACCAAAATTCATCACAAGTAGGACAATGAATACTAATGGTTGGTCTGATGCATCTAGTTGGAACCTTGCAGCATTATTTCAGGTGATAGGCAATGTAAATGATCTAGTTGCTGATTGCCCTTAACCATGTTGTCAAATAACAATAAAGGGAGGAGCATACACTCACTGGCATGGTAATGTGCTGTTAGACTTGGTAGAAATCACTTGATAAACCTTCTTGATAGTGATGGCTGTGCACTCTAAGGTAATGCCTTTGTCATCCTTATAACAAAGAGAAGATAATAAATACAATCTGCTGGCATAGAGACATCAAGAACTGAGTATTATGGTTCTGGATCTGGAAGGATTCCACAAGAGATGACTTTCAGAAAGCCTGGTTTGCAAAGCGTGTCGGGTCTCTTGCAGATTCTAGAGAGCTTTATTTGTCCAAAAATAAACATTTGCCAACACAAAGTGATTATAAGCCCTTAGAACAACATAAACAGTAAAACAGTAAAGGACTCAGGACAGATATTTGAAGAACTCTCATTATTAAAATGCCACGTCCTACTGTAACAGAAACTTGCATCCCAAATAAGGTATATCTTCAGAAATAGTCTGCTCTGGATACATAGCATTTCTGTGTTGTCCTCACCCAGAGAACTCAGTCTGTCCATCAAAAAAGGGATGTTTAATGATGTCACAGGCCTTTCAAAAGTCAAGAAGTATGACACCACAATGATATCTTCATCAAGACTAGTGACCACACTTTAGTTAAACCAAAATCCATGCTACATTTCAGACAGTAGAGATTATGTTGAGCTGGAAGTGGACAGCTTTCTTTAATACTTTCTGAATAAGATTTAGGCATGCAAAATGCCTGTATTTTAACACAAAACAAATGTAACAGTTGTTCAGTCCACTATCTAAGTGATCTTCAGTTATCAATTGATTTTTGTTATATAGAATGTTGTAGGAACATAGTACACAGATGTCACATAATAGATTATACCACATCATGGCAGCAAAAATAAAATTGTCAGTTATTCAGGGAAAGGGGTATTGCTGCATAATATTTTATTGTTTTGTTGTATTAGTATGTTCATTTTTTTATGGGGGGGTGTTACTTCATGAAATTATTAAGATGGCAAATAGGGGAGACAGCAAGGCAATAATGTTTACCTTACCAAAAAGATATCACTTCAGAGAGGCTTTATTAGTGACCATTGACAAGTAGCATATTTATATGATCATGCAGAAATTAAAATATGTTACTTTCTAAAACTTTAAATGTTACAAAGTGTCAAGGACTTGAAGATGCGTAACTTGATAAGGAGGCAAAGTATATATTCCCACAACAACTAAACAATAAATTACAACAGTTTGTTTACTTATGAAGTAAATTACTATGTTTATAGTTATTTCATAGCCTCAGGCTTTCATTATATTAATAAAGTGGCAATTCAGAATGCCTGTGATTGCTTTCATTTCTCACAGCTAATTATATTATGGCATAGATAACAAAACAATCCAGCATAAATATCAACAACAGCAGTCTAAAACACACTATAGAAAGACAAAACAACACAAACAAGGTGAAAAGGAAGCTGCCCATATTGCAATAAAAATGGCAAACATAACTGGTAAACTAGCAAACTAATATAAAAGGCGTTTAGCCAAAATATCTTGTTCTCATCATGCAATTACAGGGTTAGCAAGCACTGGTGCCATTCTAGCCCTCATAGCAATGCCTTTTAACCAATCATAAATCACATCTTGAAACATAAAAAAGTTGTCAGCAAGCATTAATTCTAACAATGAAGACATTCAATTAATTTTAGTGTCCCAAAAAACAGAAATATATAAAGATACCATATCAGTGGTAATTAACATTGTTTCTGTGCCTTTAAAATAACAGCTCCTAAATAAATCTAAACAGATGTATGAATCTCGTAAATAATAAGGTGAATTTTGCAAAACAGGATTCAAGACGACATCTAAAAAGCTGCTATATATTCTGTTTTAATATTATGGGTGGAAACAATTGGCCTAAAGGGAAGGTTGGTGGCATCCTTATGAATCTTACGAATATCAAAAATAACTCCTAATCTAGGACGATCATTATTCAAAAATTCAAAAGTAGAATAATCAATGCATCTTTAACTAAACAAATCTAATAACATAGACTGAACTTTAGAAAAATAACGTAACATTGACTTTTTGCTGCTGATATTTTTGCTGGACTGTTTTGTTATTTACCTTGTTTATCTTTCCAGCGGTTTAGTGATTTAAGGATATGTCATCTGCTGCCGATTTACGAAATTGAGCTTCTGGTGATGATATCAGTTTGGAATTATTGGTACATTTTGTACCCGACGATTTTGTTTGGTGGTAAATCAATCATCTGTGGAATTAATGACTGAAACACAGGCTTCATTTGGCAAACTTGTTCATGTGTTTTAGTCATTAAAGGAATGTGGAACGTTTTGAAAGGGAAACTGCGGAATGTAAAAAAATCAAAAAATGTTTAACATCAGGATCTAGGCACACAACATCAGGAGGATATATTTCCATAAGACCAAGATACTTGATTAAGGTAAGAGAGAAAAAAATATATCCCAGAATATAAGAGCTGAGGGGGCAGAGTTGTGAGATGATGCATCAAAGAGAGATTGTAAATGAAAACTCTCCTATGACCAGAATATTGTGTTGTGGAGTGTTTTGCCTTGTGGGCTTGGTAGCTGAGACACAGTGAGACGTGGCTTTATGCATTGTGATGTGAACTGTCTTATCTGTGTGCATGTTGAGTTTCTGAGGACTGTGCCTGAGAGGCTTTTCAAGTTTGGGTAAGTTACATATGAACACCTCCATATATGTGGGTATACGTTCTGGTTTAAAAGCCACACTTGAGCTTGTTTCCCACCTTTCCTGTAACTAGCCTAGTCCAGATACAGAGTTGCTGTATCCAGGACTGTTGGTAAGCTTCTGAGCCCCACAAGCCTTTCTGTGTTGGAGGAAAGCCTTCTAGCTTATCAATGGGAGTGGTAAGCACTAGGTAGCCTGTCTACCACGACAGGAGAGGTTCTTGGCCCAGAAATTGTAGTTTATTGACCATTTGGACAGTTTGTCCATCTCTTTCAACTTTCTGGTTTAAAAGACCACATATGCGCTTGTTTCCCATCTTTCCTGTAACTAACCTACTGGGTAGCACTAGAAAGCCTTAAACTGTTACAAGCCTTCTAGCTTAGAAGAGTGACTTTGGAGTGATTAAGTATCAGTTTTCTGTACTTTCTTGCTGTACTTAACTGTTTCTCACCTAAACACAGATTTTCCAGCATTTATTGTTATTTAAAAGCTTGTTTTTTTTCACATATTGTACTTATTTGACTGCCTGCACTTTTAAAAAGTTGTTTTTTGTTTAAATAATTTGTTTAACTGTTGTAGGCTACACACTAAAATGTGATAGCCTTTTCTGATCGTTTGTAGTCGCTTAAAGCTGTTTTAAGTGTATTTTTTACTGTTTTTGCCTTATCTTTTCAAAAAAAAAACTATTTCATTGTTTCCTGCTTTTCAAAGCTATTACAGTCCAGTTTTCAGGCTAGTGCTGAATTCAGGGCTGTGATACTAGTTTCTGAGTTGCCCATACCTTATTTGGATAGAAGGAAGTTTCTCTGTTTACCTGTGAGAGAGGGGAGCTTTGAGCAACCTATCTGTCCCTGGAGAGTGGTTCCAGCCCAGAAGTTAGTAGTTTATTGGCCATTTTGGGCTAATTTCTATCTCTTTCATTTCCCTACTATAAAAACCGCGTTTGCACAGTTTTGAGCACTGGGCAGCACCAGTTAGCTACGGTTAAATTATTCCCGGCTCCACTAAGTCCCCTCTTCAATTTTTCCCTTGAAACTAGTCTAACTCTCAACCTAAGCACTCAAAAAGCATCTTACAGCCCAGCACTTGCTCAGATCTAATAGCAAGCACTAATATACCTTGACACTGATTGCCCAGCAGGGTAAGGCTCTTTATTCACCCCTCACCAACCAAGCGACTAAGCAGCTCACCCTACTATTCAAGCATGACCAAAGGGCAACTTCAGGTGTACTCTCCAGTCCAGATGGTGAATCTGGGTATCCTGAGGCAATGTTACAACTGCCTCATGTACACAGACAACCCTCTCCTCTTACCACAAAACACTAACATATGCGAGAGATGCAATTATACAGCCAAACTGGAAGCTAAGCTGTCTCCACCCAAGACTGGAACAGACAGTCAAGAGGAGAAGGTTAACACTTGTACCACACCTCCAGCTGCACACAGACCTACTAAAACAGCACTGGCAAAAAATACACATAAATACACAAAATCATACTTGGAGGCTCTAAATAAAAACCTGCAAAAGCATCAGAGACCTCCAAAGCAGACACCCAAGCAACCTACACCTCCTGTCACAAACCAGACAACACATAAAACACAAAATCAGTGTGCCGCACAATCACAGCCCTTAAGACGAAATAACATACCTAACACTCACACTCACTAGGCTGGACAAGCAGAAGGTTACTGTTAGCTGTCTGTTGGGAGCCAGAATCTGCCACATAACACAAGCACTCCGGTCAATCCATAACAAGTACAAATATGACTCTGTCATTGTTCATGTTGGTGTGAATGACCTGAGACGTACCTCCCTGGACTACATGAAAAGAGACATGTAAGAGCTCTCTGATCATGTAGCCCAGGCTGGTATGACCCTGATCCTAAGTAGCATCCTGCCCTCACCAAGAATGATACCTCAATATAAAGAAAAAATGATCAATGGCAACAACTGGCTAAGCTTCTGGTGTCATTCAAAGGCGATCCAGTGTCTGTCAGCCTGGGACGATATGCTCGACAAGCTGCATTGCTTCACAAGAGACAGATTGCACCTGTCACCCCTAGGCTTTCGAACACTGGCCAAGGCTCTTGCTGCCCCTATAATGTCTTTTTAAGGCAAGGCTCAAAAGTCAAACCCACATCCGTAAACAACACATTTAAAAAAAAAACTGAGGGTTATGCTACTCAACGCCAGGAGTTTAAATCTCAAAATGCACGCACTCGAAGCACTCCTCAGTATGGAGAATGTAGACATCTGTGCAGTAACTGAAACCTGGTTCAAAGCTCCAGAGAGCACCCCAGCACTACCGGGCTACAACTGATACCACACGTTTCGGCCACAGAACACGGAGCGAAACACAAAAGGAGGGGGTGTATCCATATTCATAGTTTCTAATGAACTGTATGAGTATGCTCTGTTGATATTTGTCCATCTAACTCTGTGAAGGTGATCTATAATTCCATACCTCATTTTCCCCTGTCTGCAGTGGTTGTCCATCCTTTGAATTTTTTATTCTGTGGTTCTGGTGGATTTTGGTTTTGATCTTTCCATCATGCTGATAAATACATGGCCCTTTCCTTTGATTTAGCTTGAAATCACCTCCTGACAGGTCTCTGTCCTAGCTGGAGTTAGGCAGGTCTGGAGTTTCCAGTTGCCTGATTATTCCTGTGAGTTATTTGGTGTTAGGATTCTTATATGATAAGGTCATGACCTCCTGGATATTGGTGGAGATACCTTGGGGATTTGGGTCTATCAGTTGTTGCATGTTTGGGTGAGATTTATCCCAAATGGAGCATTATATTCACTCATGCAACATTGAGTCCTTATGTGATGGGGGGCAATCCCTTTTGTTTTTGATGGTCTCTCTTTCATGATTCATTGTGAAGGAGAGGTCACTCTTTTTCTTGAGTCCCCAGTCTTTGAACAAATCTGTCCAGATTCAGGGGTTGTTGGTTTGTCCTGAGGCCAGGTACCATTTTTTTGGATGTGATGGTTTGTGGGTTTTTCCTTTATGGTTGTTTGTTTTCCAACATTTTTCACCTTTTGGGATGTCTGCACCTTTTTGAGGCCATATGTGTTCACATGTTGATTTCAGTCATGGCTTCAGTTTGCAATCATCTGCAAACTTTGACAGCCATAATCCTTCCATTTTTGCTTCACATCGCTGGGACATCAACATGCCAATAGTGTGGATTTTTTCACTTCCAATCTGTTTTTCAACTTGTGATATATGATGTCCTAAGGATGCTGTTACTGACCTATTTTGTGTCATGGGTGTTCATCTGTTTTGTTGGTATTATAAATTTATGACATATTGTTTTACAACATTGAGTGTGATCATCGATGGCATGGACCATGGGTTTGCAGCAAAGTCAACTGTGAAAAGCAATATGCAGAGGCCTTAGGAACTGCCAATGTGGATGGCACTAGTGACAGTGTGGCAATAGTCACCCTTGCTTCACAGGCAATGACTTTCTTTGACAAAGTGACTGCCTCATCAATGCAGGAGTGTGGTACTGTGTGGGATTTTAACTATTCCCAGCTGTTCCTGTGATCCCCTTTCCATGATGCCCATAATTTTGCTATGTGTCTGTCAGATAGTGGCATATCCTGAGGCCTTGACTAGAGTTCTTAGGGGCTGGGTCAGTGGTTGTGTGAGTTCAGGAGTTAAGATGCAATAGGGATACTAAGAGGGTTTCTAGACATGATGCTTTTGCCTGTGAGAGTTGAGATTTCACCTTAATTCCGGGTCTGTACCGGTTGGTTAGCGGCTTTACGGGATATGGGCTTGATGTGCTGTTGTGACCTGTGATTTAAGATTGGTAGTGACTGTTACTGTGTGTTTGTTTCTTATGAGAGGTTACATTCAGGAGGGATAGTGGTGAGATCTTGAGAAGTTACTTCAGAGTATATCTGAGGGTCAGTGACATTGGTGAAGAAAGTGTCAGGAATGTTTGAATTTGTTTCAGATCATCTTCTTTTCTCAAAGTTTGCTTTAGATGTTTTATGAGAGATTGGTATTTTTGCATTGATTTTTGATTGTCTTGGCTTTGTTTTGTCAAAGTTTTCTTAAAGTTTTTTTTAGCTGTTTTGTTCAGGAAGGTGTGTTGTTTTTGTTTTTCCTCCTGCCACCCTTTTGTGGTTGTCCCTTTTGTGAGGTTAGTTTGGTTTGCTTTTGTTTTGTAGCTTCCCTGATTGGTCTGGTTTGCCCGTAGGTGGCTTTGTGGTGGTTGAGTGATTTTGTTGGAGTTTTTATTTGGGATTCCATGGCCAGAAGGATGTGGATTCCATTAACCCAGAAGGCTTCAGGGTTTGATTTTTTAGTCAGTAGGTCAAAAGTCTTAAAGGATTTGACAAGTAACGGAAGTTTTTGGATTCAGATTTGAAATGATTTATGTAGTGAGGGTTTTAGTTCGGTTGGAGGGGTTTATAGTGATAGTTTAAGAATCGGTTATGATCAGATATTACTTCCTGTGAGGTTTTGGACCATACATTCCATTTTCATTGAGTTTTATTTGTCCAGAGGGTGGGGGATATATCTCCTCTCTCCGAGAGAGTTCCAGTTGCTCCATAGCATTTGAGTTTATGAATATGATAATCTTTGGTGGGAAGTTCATATGGGGCAGTGTTTTGTGGTCCCCTTCTGATGGTGTTTGACCCAGTTCTATAATCCATTTGTGGTTGTAAGTGTATTCATCCTATGTTCAGGAAAAGGGCAACTTGATCTGATTCTGGATTAGGGATGGGTAGCCACCCTATATGGTGATGTGTAATCATGAATTGCCTCCAATGCCTTGGTTTAATGAAATGGCTTTCCTGGGAAACACTCTAAAAACCTGAACATGAGGTGAGCCTGTGGCGCTTTACCAGCTCCCTGTGACTTGGATCTGGTTCTCTGAGACTTCTGTACAGCCTGGTCTCCTGAAGTGCTTCTGGAAAGACAGTGCCTGCCTCTTGTTATTTAATTTGATGCTACAGCAGCACCCTCGATAATTGCCATCCCAAGTTTTTTTTTCCTGCGCTGAGCAGCATTACCCTTAATTTTTGAATTTTATTTTTTGATGCATTCCATTTTGCCTTTTGCATTTTTGCCCCTTTTGGCTTTTTGTCCTTGGGGCCCTACTAAGGCCGGCGGGGGTCAGTCCAGCATATCATCCCTCCATGACAACATCCCAGGCCCAAGGACACCAGTCCTTGTGAAACAGACATTGTTCAAACTGGAAGCTTTGTAGTAGACACAGACATTTGATCCTTGGGAGGCACCTGATGATTGTCAGGTCTGGGCTCAGTCAGTTTGTCAGGGTCAAGCAGAGAGCTGCTCAACATGCTCAGTATGCCATACATGTCATTTTTCATTAAGTAGATGGCATGCATGGACAATGACTGAATCATGTCTCTGTACTTGCTTTGGAGTGACCGCGCGCGTCAATCAATGGACCTTGCGTTTCCCAGGAGCAGGCTTGTGAGCTGCTTGCTCTCTACCTATTCAGCTAATTAATGGCTTGCCTCACAGCTCCTGCCTATACAGTCACCTATTACTTATCCTTCTTGTATTCTGTAAGTGTAACCCTGCTTAGTTCTGTCTGGCTAGTGTTGCTGTGTAGTATGTGTAACAAGTGTTGTGTTGTTGTGGGTTGTTGTCTGGGTATTTGCCCTGAGGTGTGTGTTGTAGGTGTTGTCTTTTGAGTTTTTACCTGTTTCTTGGAGTTTTTGTTTTTTTGTTTTTGTTTGTTTTTTGTTTTGTTTGTGTGTGGTTTTGTTTTGTTTTTTGTTGTGGTGGTGGGTGTGGTGGGTGGTTGGTTGACTGGTTTGGCTTTGGGTGTGTGGAGCCCATTTCTTCCTGACTGGAGTTGCTCTGGCTGAGTATATAGTTTAGTAGCCTCAGTCTCAGGGTTTAAGGTATAGAGGACAGTTTGTGTTGTGTCTGTGGATTGTGTGATTAACATTGAGAACAGATGAGGATGCTGAACAAGAGATATGCGAATGAAGAGAATACTTCTAGGAGTCTAGTGCATTTTAAGGGAATTGTAGAAGGAAGGGAAGTGGGTGAACCAAAGTGGGAAGTGTTGTGTGTTAAGGTGGCCTGTAGCTTATGGGTGGTAAGAGTGCTTTAGCTTTAGAGGAGGCTTTGCTAAGTGGCAAGAGTGCTAACAAGTGCTAAATAGTGCTTGCTAGAGGATAAAAATTAGAGCTTCTAAGCTAAAAAGAGAAAAAAAAATGAAATGAGCCAGAAAAGAGTAAAAACCTGTATGCAGAAGACCGCTTAGCTGCGCGCATAGTGCTGCGCTTAGTATATAGCGCGAAAACCGCCAAGGCGGAAATTTTTAGGCGGGATTAGCAATAGAGCGGGAAATTGAAAAGGCAAACCAATGAATTACAGGGTCCAAGCTGAGCCAGAAATTGCAGCTCAGATTCAGATCCCATGGACAGATAGGGTTGCCCCCACTCCAACTTTCCCTTCTATCTCCTTCTATCCAAGTAAGGCAATGGCCAACACAGGAGCACACAATAAGCCAACACACAGCCAGCTGTAATATACTAAAACCTGTAGCCGAGCAAAAACTAAAGAAAAGCAAATTTTTTTTTTTTTTTGTATTTTTTTTTTTTGTGCAAGAATGCAGAAAGGCAAACAGTAAAACAGTTAACACAGGCTAATTAACACAAGCACCAGGCCCCCAAATTCAGCAAAACAGTAATAGCAAATATCAGTGCCAAAACCAGAGCCTTAAACTGCTACTTACTTACTTTACTTACTAATACAGCAGACAAAAAAAAAAAACACAGCAGAAATTATTAAATGAAAGCCAGAGAAGACAATGCAAAGCAAAAAAACAAAAAAAATAAATCAGGAAAGTGGTCGCTTTTTCAGCTTTCCTCTGTAGCCACCCTCTGCAGGACTGCAGGACCACGCTCTGCCTGGGTATGGTATAAAAAAAAAAAAGGCCTGAGGGATTTTTTATACAGAGGACTTGAAAAGCTAGAAATGGTCCAAGGCAACCAAATGAATACTCAGCTCAAGTGCTGAGATCACTTCCCCCAGGGACAGATAGGCTGCTCAAGGCTCCCCACTCCCACTGGTGAGCTCAGAAACTTCCTTCTATCCAAGTTCATCAAGGATACCTGCACCTCCAGGTTAGTGGCGTAGCATGATACCTCTGAGATCATCCATGTGCAACTAACATCGGTCAAATCTGCAATGCAAATTGTGGCCTGCTACAGATCACCCTCCATGACCCAAGACCACCACTCCACCTTTTTGGAGACACTGGAAAACATGAAGGTCCTACCGAACACCCTGATATTGGGCAATTTAAATTACCCTACCATTCAATGGGAAAACTATATGAGTACAAACTCCCAAGCCCACCGCTTCCTGTAATTCATCAACTCAAATGCCCCGGATCAGCTAGTAAACTCCCCTACCAGAGGTGAAAACATATTTGACCTGGTCATCACCAACATGGGCGACAGGTGTTACACACCAGAGGTCAACTCATCACTGGTTAGATCAGACCATAAACTAATCACTCTGGATGTCCACACCCCACCACCACCCCCAACTAAGGAAACCACAGTAAAAAAACTTTCTAAAGCAAACTTCACCTTACTTAAGACAGAGGTGGTAAGTTTCACAGCCCCCACGCTAAAGGATAACGCTGCCCAAGATGCAGAAACCTTTACAAATGCACTCTATGAGCACCAACAAGGATACATGGATCGTGCCATCCCTAGCAAAACCAAGACTCACTCCTCTAAGAGAAAGAAACCAGTTTGGTGGATCCCTGCCATAAACAGGTTATACAATAGAAGGAGGAAACTAGTTTAGAAAAAAAGCAAATCACAAGAAGGAAAGACAGCCCTGATCAGTATCAGCAAGGCTAACTTTGAAAGAAAAATAGCCAAGGATTCAAAAGATAACCACAAAGCCTTCTTTAGCTATGTTAAGAATCTAAGTGGCACCTCGCATATATGCACTGAACTAGTGTAAAATAGCACAAAATATACTGAACCTCCTGATATTGCCAACATCCTGGCAGATAGATTCAGTGCAAACTTCACCCCCCTCTCACCTCCAAAAGGGCCCACAACAATACTGGAAAAGTGCAGTGTCCCAAAAATCACAGATGCACAGGTGAAAACAACACTTTCAAAAGCCAAAAATACAGCATCAATGGGACCAGATGGTGTCCCAGGCTGCGTCTTGCACGAACTACAGAACGAACTAACCCCCCAACTAAACACAGGCTACGTACCCATAGAATGGTGCACAGCAACAGTTATTCCTCTCCACAAAGGAGGGGCCACAACTGACCCTGGTAACTATCACCCCATAAGCCTGACTAGCCTGGTCTGCAAGGCTATGGAGCGCATCATCATGGAACTCATTAACAAAGACATTGGGAACCTCCAAACACTTGACCCGACCCAGTTTGGCTTTGTTAAGGGCAGATCATACCTACTAAACCTGGTTGACTTCTTCGAGACAGTCACCAAGGCCAGAGACAAGGGAAAAGTGGTTCACACAGCCTACCTTGACCTCGCCAAGGCTTTCGACACCATTCCCTACTCGGGTATTACAGAAAAACTTACCAGCCTGAAGATAAACCCCTACGTCACAAGATGGGTTGCCAACCAGCTTACAGACAGAACTCACACGGTAAGAATAGCAGGCTCCAGGTACAACTCTAAGCCAGTCACAAGTGGTGTCCCGCAAGGCTCGGTCCTGGGACCCCTACTGTTCAGCATATACTTCTCAGAAGTACAGGCAAACACAGGAGGACTATGGCTAACCAAGTTCGTCGATGACTGTAAACTGGGACCTATAACTGACTCTCCAGCTGACACAGACATCCTCCAAAAGGGCCTTACTGAGACAGACACCTGGTGTCAAAGTCATGGCCTCAAGCTAAATGCCAAAAAATGCATAGTCATCCCATTTGGGAAAAACAAAACACCCACGAATTACCACATAGGTGGCTGTCCCCTTAATACATAAGAAGTAATAAGAGATCTGGGGACCCAGGTAGATAGTAATCTCTCCTTTGACAATCATATTGCCAAAGTAGTTAGAAAATCCTTCTATGTGGCCCATCTAATTACTAAAGGGTTCGCATCTAGAAATAAAGAGGTTATAGTGCCCCTCTACTCGTCACTCATTAGACTCATCATAGAGTACAATGCCCATTTGGGCTGTACCTCACAAGACACTTCCAAAAGCTGGAAAGACCACAAAAGTACCTCACCAAGAGGATTACTGACCTCAAACATATGTCCTATGCAGCCCGACTGAAAAAACTCTGGCTGTACTCAGTGGCTTATCTCTTACTCAGAGGTGATCTCTGCCTGACTTACAAAGCCATGTCCAACTCAGAATTGATGGACATGCTCCACCTAAAGAAATCCAAGTCACCGCAGGCCACGCGCTTTAATGAGCTAAACCTCGCCACAACAATAAATAGAACATGCTGGAGGTATAGATTCCTGTCATAGAGACTCCTCATGCTTTGGAACAAAATTCCAAATTACATCAAGCAGAGCCCCGCACTAACACTCTTCAAGAGAAACATTGACGAGTAGATGGGTAACAGAAAATACACCCCTGGGGTCACTTCATTGGCTCTGCTTGAGAGAGGATCAGTTAAATTTATCAATGGGGCAGCGAAAGCTGACACACTCTGGTTAGGCTTATAAATGCCCTGGTGCAGATAGCCTAGTACCTACCTATGAACCTATATGTGTGTGGTCATTTGTCAGTGTGCTGAGTGATGTGTGTGAGACACTGACAGCTTGTTTGTTGCTTTTTGTGCCTAAATATGAGAGTTTGACTTCCAGTGTCAGTGTGTAACTACATTTCTCACATACTGTATTTGTCTGTTTGAGAATTAAGTGGTTCTCAGTGTGTATAAGGCAATTGTTACATTGCCACAGTATGCCCGTGTCCACCAAGCTGGATACACAAATCGTAAGAAAGTGCCCATCCATGGCTGCAGGTCCTGTTGTGTACTTTGCAAGGTGCAGGAGTGTAGAGTGTTTGTAACCAGGCGAGGGGTGTGTCCTTACTTGGTATAATCTGTAGCTAACCTAAGCAGCGATGCTGATCAGCACCAAACCAGATGCTTTGAACAGTGCTAGTTCTGGGTGCTGTAATAATGTAAGGTAGACCTAAATAGTCCTAACTAACTGTCTAAGTGCTGCGCTCTACATAAACTAGTTGCCCCATAAGTAATGCAAGACTGAGGTAAAGTCCCAAGGTGTTTTTTTACAGGGAAATTTCAACTTGTGGTAACTGAGTGTATACAAGGCACCAGGAACTGCCACTGTGTGAAGAGCAGCTTCGAGCAAACATGAGGCTTATATACAATCAGTATAAGCAAGTTTTACCATAACTGTGCCCTAAGGCCAGTCAGATAAGCACACAGTGAGCTTTCCACCAGCGATTCCCAGCTCAGGTAGGTGAAATCAGGCATCACCTAACACAAGAGTGCAGACTATGACCCTCTTAATGTAAAATGACTGGTTTGGAGCTCAAGTGTTAAGGAACCACAAACAGATGATTAAAACTAACTAAGAAACACAAGATACAATGTAGTTCAGTGCAGAACAGCAGCCTTTACAGCAGTTTGAAAATACAACTTTAAAGAAATGTGAAAAAAAAAAAAGAGCACAGTAAACTTTCACAGTATAATGAAAGTAAGCAAAGCAAGTACAAAATGGTAGGTAAGTTCATTTGTATTGCAAAGGATGGCTTCAAATGTTTGCAAATTCTCTCAACATTTCTGGTGTTGTCACCAAGCGATCAGCTCATGATAAATAAGTCATGACTTATTGAAATGCAAGGCTTATATACGATCAGAAAAAAAGCAAGTTTTACACTAACTATGCCCTAAGGCAAAAATTAAACAAAACTTGTGTGAACTCTAGGGACAGGCTGTAAACCCAAACGCCACATACTTATGTATGAATGTACATACGTTAGTTGGTCATGTATTAAATGCGCACTGTCAGATTTTAGAGTTCTGTATTTCACTACTGCTATTAAGCAATAACCAATGATGTGGTGTGGTATATTGAAGATTTACCCATGGTTAGTGTGGTTTAATCATGAGAGTGAAGCCAGAGTGATTAAATAAAGCCAACTGTGGGTAAATTTCAATATACCACAACCACGGAGTCGGTTATTACTACTATACAATAACATTATTTAATAGGTTCATAGGTAGGTACTAGGCTATCTGCCCAAAGGCATTTATAAGCCTAGCTGGAATGTGTTGGCTTTCGCCGCCCCCTTAGATTAGTTCCCTGTGCCTCTGTATAGCAGAGCCATTGAAGTGATCCCCAAGGTAAACTTTCTGTTTCCCATCCACTCGTCACGGTATTTCTTGAAGAGGGTTAGCAAGGAGCTCTGCCTAATGTAGATTGGAATCTTGTTCCAGAGCATGGGAAGTCTCTGGGACAGGAATCTATCCCTCCAGCATGTCCTATTTATTGTTGTGGTGAGGTTTAGATCCCTGGAGTGTTTGGCTTGAGGGGATATGGTTTTCTTTAGGTGGAGCATGTCCATCAATTCTGGGTTGGACATGGCCTTGTATGTCAGGCAGAGATCACCTCTGAGTAGGCAGTATGCAACCGCGTACAGCTGGAGTTTTTTCAGTCGAGCTGCATAGGGCATCTGCTTGAGGCCAGTGATCCTCTTGGTGAGGTACTCCTGTGGTCTTTCCAGTTGTTGCAGGTGTCTTGTAAGGTACATCCCAAATGGGGCATTGTACTCTATGATGGGTCTGATGAGTGATGCATAGAGGGGCCCAATGACATCTTTCAATCTGGATGCAAACCCTTTTGTGATTAGGTGGGCCACATAGTAGGATTTTCTAACCACTTTGGCAATGTGATTATCAAAGGGAGGTTACTATCTACTTGGGTCCTCAGATCCCTTATTACATCTTCCATATTTAGGGGGCTACCACCTATGTGTTAGTTTGTGGGTACTTTGTTTTTTCCAAAGGGGATGACTATGCACTTTTTGGCATTTAGCTTGAGGCCATGGTTTTGACACCAGGTATCTGTCTCATTGAGACCCTTTTGGAGGATGTCTGTGTCAGCCGGAGAGTCAGTTATAGACCCTAGTTTGCAATCATCTGTGAACTTGGTCAGCCATAGTCCTACTGTGCTTGCCTGTTCCTCTGAGAAGTATATGCCAAACAGGAGGGGTCCTAGGACTGAGCAATGGGGAATGCGACTTGTAACCGGTTTAGAGTCAGACCTAGCTCCCGCAACTCTTACAATGTGGGTTCTGTACCTGAGCCAGTTGGCAACCCATCTCGTGATGTAGGGGTTTATGTTCAGGCTGGTGAGCTTGTCTATGTTACCTGAGTGGGGAATGGTGTAGAAGGCCTTTGCGAGGTCTAGGTAGGCTGTGTGAACCCTTTTTCCCTCATCTATAGCCTTGGTAACTGTCTCAAAGAAGTCCACCAAGGTTTAGGAGGCATGATCTGCCCTTAACAAAGCCAAACTGGGTAGGGTCCAGTGTTTGGAGGTTTCCAATGTCTCTATTAATGAGATCCATGATGATGCGCTCCATAGCTTTGCAGACCAAGCTAGTCAGGCTTATAGGACGATAGTTTCCAGGGTCTGTTGTGGCTCCACCTCTGTGGAGTGGAATAACCGTTGCTGTGCGCCACTCTGTGGGCACATAGCCTGTGGAGAGGCTGAGTTTAAACAGTGTGTTTAGGTGAGGGGTTAGTTCATCTTTAAGGTCATGTAGGAAGCAGCCTGAGGCACCGTCCGGTCTCATTGATGCTGAGTTTTTGGCTTTGGAGAGGGCTGTTTTAACCTGAGTGTCTGTGATTTCAGGGGCACTACATTCTTCTGGTATAGTTATGGGCCATTTTGGGGGTGAGAGGGGGGGTGAAGTTTGCACTGAACCTGTATGCAAGGATGTTGGCTATATCAGTCAGTTCAGTGTATGTTGTGCCATTCTGCACTAACTCCAAGCAGATCTGAGAATTGCCACTTAGATTCTTGACATAGCTAAAGAATGCCTTGTGGTTATCTTTGGAATCCATGGCAATTTTTCTTTCGAAGCTAGCCTTGGATGATTTTATGAGGGAACGTAGTTTCTTGCTGATACTGATCAGGGATGTCTTCCCTTCTTGGGATTTTACTCTCTTCTGTACTAGTTTCCTCCTTCTACTGTATAGCTTGTTTATGTCAGGGGTCCACCAAACTGGTTTCCTTTTCTTGGAGGAGTGAGTCTTGGTTTTGTTTGGGATAGCATGATCCATGCATTCTTGTATGTGCCCGTAGAGTGCATTAATAAAGGATTTTGCAGCTTGGACAGCGTTATCCTTTAGCATGGGGGCTTTGAAACTTCCCACCTCAGTCTTAAGTAATGTGGAGTTTGTTTTTGAAAAGTTTTTCATGGTGGTTTCTTTGACTGGGGTGGTGGCGGAATGTGGATATCCAGAGTGATTTGTTTATGGTCAGATTTAACCAGTGAGGGGTTGACCTCCATGTTGGTGATGACTGGGTCCAATATGTTGTCACCTCTGGTGGGGGTGTTGACCAGTTGATCCAGGGCTTTTGAGTTTATAAATTCTAGAAAATGTTGGGCAGGTGAGTTTGTACTTGAGTAGTTCTCCCAGTTAATGTTTGGGTAATTGAAATCACCCAATATCAGGGTGTTTGGTAGGACCTTTATGTTTCCCAGTGTTTCCAAGAATGTGAAGTGGGTGTCCTGGGACATGGTGGGTGATCTGTAGCAAGCTATAATTTGAATAGCAGTTTTGCCCATTGTTAGTTGCACGTGAATGATCTCTGAAGCATCATGTTGCGCCACTAACCTGGAGGTGTGGGTATCCTTGATGAATATGGATACTCCCCCGCCTTTTGTATTTTGGTCTGGGTTTTGTGGCCGAAATGTATGGTATGAGTTGTAGCCTGGTAGTGCTGGGGTGCTATCTGGAGCCTTAAACCAGGTTTCTGTTACTGCACATATATCAATTTTCTCCATACTGAGGAGTGCCTAGAGTGCGTGCATTTTGAGGTTTAGACTTCTGGCATTGAGTAGCATTACCCTCAGTTTTTTGTGGAAGAAAAAGAAAGAAAAAAATACTTACTTTTCTTAAATAATGTCTTTGTATAATGCCTCTGTGCTGCCCTTCTGCTGTTTTGTGTTATCCCGGGGCTTTTTCTGATGTACTGTGCATGCATATGGGACTTGTGTTCCCATGATTACGCAGTACATCAGTGCTGTGCAAAGGAAGCAACGAAGAAAAGAAGATCTCTATTGTTTTTTTTTTTTTATTGAAAACAAAAAAAAGAAACCAGGAGACTTTTAAAGAACGAGGGAGAGCCAGGACAGACAAAATAAAAGGATAATCAGGTAAGTTTCTATAGTTTTGCAGAACGTACCTAATTATCCTTTTACTTTTGTCTGTGCCGTCTTTCACATTCATTTCAGGTCTTCCGTTTTCTTTTTTTCTTTGTTTTAGAAAAGAAAAGTGAAAAAAATTGTGAGATATACCAATGGGAAAAAGTCCTGGCGACCGGATGTTTCCCGTTTTTATATTCTCGGATTTACAACGGGCACACTGGTTAGGCTGGCCAATCAGCGTGCTTGTTTTTGAATATTAATAGCCAGTCATTGTATAATAGTTAATAAACAATGGGTTACATACAGTAGCAGGTCTGATTATAGAAGGTACATGTAGTACAAACAGAACAACCTGTTTATGTGTATTAATGGAAAGTATGCATGTGTCCTACCAATCTCCGTTTTGGTGATCTCATTTAGGTTCGTGTTTATGTTCTCACTCTTTCTGCTCACTAGGGTTTACTGTTTCCTCATCCATCTCCTTCCCCATTATGTAAAGCTCTTGGCATCATACTGTACAAGACCGCCTTGCACTCCTCCACCCATTAATGCTCCTTTTCTTCTCACTTTGTGGCATTTATATCCATTGTGTCCCAGTATCCATGTACTATGTAGCACTGAGCAAGATGACTGTCTCTCCATGAAGGGGAACAATATGCACAGTCCATACTGGGCACAAGGAAGATGTATACTTGTACTTTGTTTATATATATATATATATATATATATATATATATATATATATATATTAGGTAGTTACACTTCAGAGTAATGGTGAGTGTGGAAGAGAGGTGAAGAAGAGAGTACAAGCAGGATGGAGTGGGTGGAGAAGAGTGTCAGGAGTGATTTGTGACAGACGGGTACCAGTAAGAGTGAAAGGGAAGGTCTTCAAGAGGGTAGTGAGACCAGCTATGTTATATGGGTTGGAGACAGTGGCGTTGACAAAAAGGCATGAGTTTGAGCTGGATGTGGTAGTTTTAAAGATGTTAAGATATGCACTGGGTGTGACAAGGGTGGACAGGATTAGGAATAAGTATATTAGAGGGTCAGCCCAGGTTGGAAGGTTTGGAGACAAAGCCAGAGAGGCAAGATTACGTTGGTTTGGACATGTGCTGAGGAGGGATGCTGAGTATATTGGGAAAAAGATGCTAAGGATGAAGCTACCAGGTAACAGGAAAAGAGAAAGGCCTATGATAAGGTTTATGGATGTGGTGAGAGAGGACATGCAGGTGGTTGGTGTGACAGAGCAAGATGCAGAGGACAGTAAGAAATGGAAACAGATGATCCGCTGTGGCGACCCCTAACAGGAACAGCCGAAAGAAGATGATGATGACACTTCCTCCAGAGCACTGCTTTCCTTTGTACACTGTATAATGCACAGTATGTTTTGATGCAGTACCTGGCCCTGAACATATGGACATATGGGTTGAATATTTAATATGGCATGTAGATCTAGAGACATAAATGTGAATATGTCATGATTTTCATTTGCTGTACATGTTTGTTTGCTTGCTTATTTGTTGGTTTATTTATTTGCACTTTGGGTTAGTCCCCCTAGGCCAATGGCCTATTTTCACAGAAGACACAAGACAGTATTTAAACAAACTATTGGATATTTATCCAGGATACCACAGATATTCCCCTACTCTTTGGAGGAGAATAAGTCAAGCATTCTCTGCAGCTGTTAGGTGGTGCAGGAGGGTTGCTACTGCAATTTGGGAATTCCAAGATGGAGGAGATTACAACAGAGCTGGAGACAGAGTAGCAGGAGAAAACTTACATAGGAAAGGAGAAGGAGATGAAACAGCTGTTACAGAGTTGGAAATTGGTGAACTGGAGATAAAAGTGCTAGTAGATTTGATGAACCAGGCAAAGCCAAAGGAAGGAGATAAAGCATGATGGAGTGAAATTGTGGACAGAGTATTACAGGAGAAAGAATCTAGGAGATTAGAAATAGAAGTAGCTAGTGAAGAGAAAACACTGGAGGTATTCTAGGCTGGTGGAGAAGCCAGTTGTAAGCATTCACCTCTGCAAAAGGTTCTTTTGTTACAGGAAAGAAAAAGTTATACAGATGTAGCAAGGTAAGGAAGGATGGAAGAAGGATCTGATAAGGGAGAAATATTTGCAGTTTCTCAACAGCCACAGAGAAGATGACCAGTAGTAAAAATAAAAACAGTAGCAGTGGGATCAGGTGTAACATTATAGAGAGTATTATTTTGCCACTAAAGTCTGACATTAAAGACATTTGAGAGCTGATTTTTTTTTTTTTTTGTGAAGTGACATTTGACAGCTTTAATTTGCTGAAAAAATATGACAGACTGAAAAAAGAAATGAAATAGCACTATGGAAATACTATTTATTTCAGAGTTTGGGACTACAACTAAAAAAGAAAATAAAAGTGCAATTCAGGACATTAGATATGAATGAAGAAGTTAATTTTTTTTCATTCACTATGTAATAAAGTACATGAAGTTAAATAAATATTGAATGAAAGAAATCTATTGACTGGGGGTCGGGAAGTGTGGGTAGCAATGGATGTTAAAGATGATAAAATTCAACATACTTCAAACACAACAAATCTGAATGGTAAGAGAGGACTTGTTAGACACTCAGTTAATATGAAACATGATATTTCTGTGAGGATAAATATTTAGTACAAGACTGTAAGAAATGAAGGTGTAGTCAACGTGGGGAAATGGACAAATAGCAAACACTGTAAGGCTGTTTGTAGAAAATATAAATAATTTGGTCAGGTCTGGTTTGACTGTCCCATATTAGAAAAGGAAAGCGAAGATGAAGAGTAGAACTTAGAAGTAATTCAAACAGTAGATACTCTTACTGAACAATATATTGAAAGAGAAGGGGGTGTGGGGAAGGTGATACTGAAGAAAGGTTAATAGTCAGAGATGAAATAACAGTTCAAACCAAGCTTATTCATATACAAAAAGAGAACAGATTTGCAATTTCAGAAAGTGAAGAAGAGAGAGAAATGGATAATGCAAAAAATCAGGAACAAAACAGTAAAAAATCAGGGGAAAAAAGCTTGGTTTCTCGGCTCCTTTGGCTTCCTTCTCCCTGGGGCATTCCGCTTTTGAGGTAGTTGAGAGAGAGTTTTCTGCTTCAGCAGAATGGATTGTTCCTTGCCCCTCAGATCTTCCCTCTGGATCCCATATGTCTCTGCATCTTGAGTCTTATCACTCTATTCCACATGGACAGCCAACCAAAAATCTACAGGCTACCCAGCAGGGTATTACCATTTCTTCAGATACTTCTCTGGAGCACCCCACCAAAGAAGTCCCTAGAAAAAGGAAGTGCAAGAGGAAGCACTTAGACTCCCCTCAGGAGTTGGTCACTTAAGATACCGATTTTGATGGGGTGGGGAGGGTCCCTCAAGAATACCACCTGATGATGTTTCATTTGGAGACATCCTAGAAATCCTTAACCAGAGAGGTGGCTGGTCTATTGACAACCCTTCCCAAGAGAAATCTATATTCCTACAGGCCTTTGGGTCTGACCCATCTACCAGTTGGGTGACTCTTCCCACCAATGAGCTCATTTATTTGCTCTCTAGACAAGCGTGGAAGGAACTAGACATGGTTGAGTCAATCCCCCAAAGACCAGACCAAATTTTGGCACCACCTCAAGGAAAGGAATTTTGGAGCAAGGGAGTACCAGTAGAAGCCATGGTCATGGCAGCAGCCCCCAAGAAGGAACTTGTGGAACAGAGTTCTATTGTCCAGCCCTCTAACTTGGAGTCAAGGGTGTTGGACAGATTTGGGAAAGGTGTTTATGCTTCATCAACATTTGCACTCAGATTGCTGAATTATTTGGCTCACTACACTAGATTGCAGAGGGATTTGTTTAAGGAACTCTCCAAATCTCTCACTGGAATGAGTACTTTTGAGACACAGACTTCTGTGGCTTCACAGTTGGCTACCCTACAGTTGATTACTAATTAGTCCATGAGACTCATTTCACATAAGGATGAAGGTACCTCAATGGCTGTGGGTTCAGGCATTTCCATTAGGAGGCATGCCTGGATGCACTCCTGTGACTTTGTGGAGCTCTTCAAGCCTTCCTTCATCAATGCACCTTTTGATAGAACCTCTTTGTTTGGCCCTAAGGTAAAATACACACCCTCCAGATGTCAGCAAGATGGAAAGACCCTCTCTGCAGTGGGAGTACAATTTTTGTCCCCTCAAAGGACTTCTTCCAGGAATCAATGAGGAGGTCAGAAAATGTGGTTCAGAAACTCCCAGGGTCCTTTCCAAGATCCTGGTAGAGATAGTTCCTCTGTGGGCAGAGGAGGGAACTCAAATGGAAGACACTACCTGCATGGTAGAGGAAGCCAGCAGAACCAAGGGTCCAGAAATTCCTTCTCTGAAAGACCATACCAGCTCTCCTGAAAGGATGCCTGATTGTCTACATCTGCACCAGAGAGCCTGGCTAGACATTACAAATGATACATGGGTACAGATGATTATTTCCAGAGGTTATATATTTCCCTTTTCTCTACCACCTCCATCTGTCTGCAAGATTCCTGATGTTTCACTCACTCAGAGTAAAGCAGCAGTACTAGAAATAGAAAAGATTTTTTTTTAAAAAAGAGCCATCCAAGATGTCCCACTAGACCAAACAGAGTCCGGAACTTATTAGTACCAAAGAAAACAGGGGACTGGAGACCGATTGTGGATCTCATCAGTCTGAACAAATCAGTATACCACACCAAGTTCCAGATGGTCTCGGTTCAGGCTATTCTGTCTTTTTTGTGCAAAGACAACTGAATGTGCTTTATAGACCTTCAGGATGCATACCATCACATGAAAATGAACAGACAATCCAAAATGTACCTACGCTTCCATCTGGGAGCCAATCACTATATGTTCAGGCCACTGCCCTTTGGCTTCACCACAGCCCCAAGGTGTTCACCAAATGCATAGCAGTGGTAGCAGCTCACTTGAGACTGTAGGCATTCAGACTGTTTCTGCACTTGGATGACTGGCTGATAACTGCTCCAACCAGGCATTTACTGATAAGAGTTTGAAGACCAGTACTCCAGACTTGCTCCCTTCTGGGAAGTACCATAAATTACAACTTATCTCACTTGGAACCATCTCAGACACTGGAAATCATAGGAACAATTTTCAGCACAGTATCCATGACAGTCTTTCTTTATTTTCCAAGAGTACAGACTATCTTATAGGTCAGAAAGGTAATTTAAAATTTCTCAGTTTCAACCCAATTGATACTACAAGCCTTGGGATCAATGTCTGTGGTGATGGTTCAAGTTCCTTTAGCAAGACTTTATATGAGGATGCCTCAATGGATGTTAGCAATGCAGTGGTCCATTCTTCATCAGCATGTGTCCACGTAAATAAGGATTACCCAAGCATGCAAAAGATATCTTTGGTGGTGGATCTGCTCAGGTCAGGTTCTACAAGGTTGTCCCTTCACTCTTTCTCAACCCAAGGCCATAGTGACCATGGACACATCCCAGATTCAGTAGAGGTGGGGGGGGGCAATTCCTGGGAAAAACAGTCCAAGGGACACAGTCCCCCAAAGAGGCCAATATGCATATCAATATACTGGAAATGAGAGCAGTGCTCTTAGTGTTGTAAGCTTTCCAAGACTCTCCTTTTGGGGCAATTGCAATTCAGACAGGCAAATATGTATGTGGTTTGGTACATCAACAAACAAGGAGGAACCAGATCTTACCCCTTGTTTCAAGAAACTCTCAGAGTTTGGGAATGGGTCTCATCCAACCAATTTCTGATAGCAACGCACAATCCAGGGAAATCCAATGTAATAGCAGACAAGTTGAGTAGGTCCATTCTACTACCTCATGAGTGGTCTCTCAACAAGAAAGTGGCATAAATGATTTTTTGCTAATGGGACCAGGCATGCTGCAACCTATTTGCATCTCACCTAAATAAGTGAAACAGGTTCTTTGCCCTAATCCTCCCACTGGGGGAATCGCAGACAGATGGTGTTCTACATGATTGGCCCCCTGGTCTCCTCTATGATTATCCCCCATCTCTGTTAATCCCCAAATTTCTACAGAAAGCATCCCAGTTGAAGAGCAAGGTCATTCTCAATGCCCCTTACTGGCCTCAACAGATTTGGTTTCCCTTGCTTTGGCCTTATCTAGTCTACCTCCTTGGACACTGGATCCAATTCCAGACCTCCTGTCTCACCCGACAGGAATGATTCACCTAGATATCTCAAACTTAAAACTGACCATATGGTTTCTCTACCTCGATTGATAGCAAACAGCATATGCTCTCTTCTCCTGTCCATCATATACTCTTGTCTTCCCACAAAACTTCCACAAGGAAACTTTACAACAGTAAATGGAAAAGATTTGATTTTTGGGTGCAGTAAAAGCATACTGACCCTTTTTAGCACCAATGCATAGTATCCCTAAATTTTTAGCAACAACTTTCAGTGAAGAAGCCATTTCCTCAACTATTAGGGTATAACTAGCTGCCATTTCTAATTTTTTGCATTGGGATTGAAAACTCCTCCTTGGCTTCATCTAAACTTTGTAAGGCCTTTTTGAAAGGTACCCCTCTTTTGAAACCCCCGTATAAGGATCCAGCTCTGCCCTGGGATGTATTATAGGCCTTAATTCATTTCTCTTTCAAACCAGCAGCTAAATGTGAGTTAAAATGTTTGGCCTGCAAAACTTCATTTGTGGTAGCCATCACTTCCGCTAGAAAACTGTAAGAACTTCAAACACTGTCCTCTAAACCTCCTTACTTAGTATTTCATAAGGATAGAGTAGCTTTACATAACAATCCTTCCTTCCTTCTTTCCTAAGGTGGTGTCAGAATCAAACATCAACCAAACTATTAATTTGCCAGTTTTCTTTCCAAATTTTACAAACAAAGGTGATTATTTTTTTTTTTTTTATTTTATTTTACATTTGTTGACCAGGCTAGTCCAGCTGGATATATGTCCATTTTCAGTGGAGGCCCGGGGAGAAAAGCTCCACAAATTACAACAACATAAAAGGTCAAGACAAAGACAATAACAGTATAATTTGGTACATACGTTTTAACAATTATAGTACAAGCCTAAGATTATATATTTTATATTTTAGTAGGAAAAAGGAAAAATTTATCTAAGAATAGATGAATAAGACTAATACATTTGTATTAGAAATGGTGTAGTACAAATCTTTATAACATATTACAAAATTAGATACACCTAGTAATTTATGATAGAGATACTGAGGTCTCAAAAACCTACACTAGAGATCAATAGATAAAGTATAGAAGAACAGCAAACAAGGATGGATTTCTAGTGTTATTTAACACATAGGTTGTGATACTATATGAAGGTGTTTGATCATTCCACTGTAAATACTTATTTACATGAGCAAAAAGGAAGGTTAAGCTCACTAAAATTAGTGAGACAACACAAGATCATGATAGGCTAGGAATTGTGGTTGTCTAGTTAATAGTTAGGTACTAAGTCTCCAGTGTGATTTGAGGTAGGGTTTAAGCTAAATAAGCTGACAGAGGATATTGAGGTTAGCTGGCTTGGGAGGATGTTCCAGGCTTTACCTACTGTATTGAGAACAAGGTGTCACCAGTTGTTGGATTTTGATATTTGTACAAGTAGGTTATTAGCAAGGTCTTGAGGTTATTATAGGGGATGACTGATGGGTGTATTTTGAGGTAAATACAGGATCTTATGGGCTACTATTAATTGATTGAAAAGTATTAAATTTGGCAGCTCTAACCATCCTAACTGATTCAGATTGATACAGTGATGAGTTCTATAGGAGGACCCAGCTGCAAATCTAGCAATATTGTTGTAGGAGGATGTGATTGCTTCTACATATTTTGGTATAGATAGGGAGGCATAGAGCAAGGTAGAGATGAGGTGGGCAATAGTAACCCTGGCTGGAGGTGTAAGAAAGGGTTTTATTCTATAGAGGGAACCTAGTTTCCTGTTTACTATTTTTATGGTGTTATTAATGTGAGGTTGAAAGGACAAGTTGTTATCTATTAGTACCGTAGTTTGGTGGTTGGTTCCGGAGATATTATAGTTCCATCATTTGAAGTAATAGTGGTGGGGGTAAATAGTAGCATTTTGTTTTTTGGGGTTAAGGATAAGACGTCTTTGTAGGAGCCAGTTTTCAACTGTACTAAAGGTCATTTGGGTTAGTGACTGAAGTTCTGATTGAGAAGCAGCAGCATATGAGTGTGGAGTCATTGGATACAGTCAGCTTGAGGAATTACAGAATGAAGGTAATTTGTAAAGATGGAGAAGAGTAATGGGCCTAATATAGATCTAGAGTGACTGGGACGTGGGAAGATAAAGTATTTTCCCATAGTACAGCCTGTTGCCTGTTATGTAGGTATGATTGGAACCACTGTATAGTATGGTTGTCCAATGACTATTATATATTACACTTAAAGGACTTTCATATGCAATTGTACTTTTACTTACATAGAACAAAAAAAATTCAGCAAAACAGATCAATTGTTACTCTTTTTTGTTGGTTCCAATTTAGGCAAGCCAGTCATAAAGGTAACCTTAGCCAGATGGCTGATCAATTGTATATCGCTTGTCTGAAAAAACTGGGCCTTTCCTTACCAAAACCTTTGAGAGTCCATTCAACTAGATTCATGGCAACATCGTTGGTATTTTTATCCATGGCTTCCATGGGTGATATATGTGTGGCTCCTACTTGGGCTAATCCTCATACCTCTATTACTCACTTACACATTGGATGTAACCTTGAGGGAAAAAGCAGCTTTTGGCTCAACTATGCTCAGGAATATCCTTACTTAGAGTCCTCCTGGGATCTTAGGTAGCTGGGGATTCTGTTCCAGTTGTTGAGGAAGGAATGAAAATTCACAACATCAGATAAAAAAGTTATGTACTCACTTTAACGTTCTATCTGTGTTGTCCATTTTCATTCTTCCTGAACTCCTCTCCCACCAACCCCTTGCCTTTGAAATAATGACTTCTAGAAGAGCGAGATGACCTTATATGAGAACCACTGTTCCTTATGGTGAGCTTTAGATATGGATTTATGTTACCAGAACACTAATACTTCTTTTAATACTATAAGCCAGCAAACAAGATCTGAGGTATATTAGTGGACAGATTATTATGAGTAAGAGGAGCTTGAGTGTTTGTTAGTAGTCACAAGTTGAAAATAATGGCTGAGTCAGATCTGAACCCAATTGCTGAGGAAGAATGAAAATGGAGAACACGGATGGAATATTATGGTGAGCACATTACTTTTTTATGTTGTCTTTATCAAACATACAGCAGTTAGCTGTTGATTAATTTAATGTATTTCAGTTGTGAAGAAAATTGTTGCATTCCAGAACACATACACCCCACCCGTACATATGTATATATATATATATATATATATATATATATATATATATATATTTTTTTTTTTATATTTTCTTCATGGTGTAGTCTATTACTTGTTCTTTTTTATTTTGCTTACTGATGACCAAAACGGTATTTTGTTATCCTTAACTGAACTTTATTTTGTACTGTTGAGATAATGTTTTACAACACTTCAAACACTTAGATTGAAATGCTTTTATGGATTTATTTTCTCTGGCAGCCTAAATGCATTGCTTTTGCTGTTAATTAATTTCTTTGACAGTGTGATTCATCCAGCCTGGGTGTTGTCCTCCCACGTTTCTTTTTAAAAAGAGACATGATTATGCAATTTGACATTTATTTATTAAGCAATGTGTTTTGTATTTTCTCTAAAAATGCATTCTTTTGGGTATGCTCTTACTGCTTAATTTTGTATATTTATTATTTCATTATGCAGTTATACTGGAAACATAGTCCTTCATAGAGCCAGGGCACATGGTGACTTAAATAATATTCTGCAGCTACATATCATTACTAAAACAATACAAAGTAAATAGCACTTTTATTGTTTCATTTGCCAGTTGATGGATTTTGAGAGCAAACAAGAATGCAATCTATTTACTTTCAGTGCTCAGGCTGGTATGACACAGTTCATTATAACATTCACTGTATTATGATTGCCTAAAACTGCCACTTTATGTCAAAATAAGGCATTCTAGGTTGTGGTTCGCGGGCCTCAATCCTGGTCCATAACAGCAGTGTACACTTGTACCGTTGTACTTTATTAGCTGCACACAGCAGTATATTGTACACAGTGTTGTACAACCCACTCCAGCATTCAGTTTATTCCCACTCCTTTGCTAATATGATAAGAGCACAGTGGATATTAAGAATAAGCATTTGTAGAAGTAGACTGGGAATAAAGGATGTCGAATGAGTAGTAGTAGTAATGATGGCCAATAAATCACAAGACCAAACAAAACTTATCATTGTTAAGGGTAGCTGTTTTACATTTCTCCAAACTGAATATTGATATTTTTGTCTTTTCACAAGTCCTCATAAATGTTTTTTTCTCTTCGTGTTCTTCCTTTCATCTTTGTAATGACCACTAGTAGTAACGTGTCACCCAAAAGGAGACAAATTGTTTCTTACATGTCATCTTCAGTGTCACTTTAATGGGATTTCTAAGATAACCAATTCTTTATCACTGAACACTATTAAACCCTCTGCTCTCCCCTTATGTCTCTTTATTGAATACTATCCCATAATTCCTTACAGCGGCTACCCTTAAATCAGGTTTTAGCAGTTTCTCACATGACAAATGATCATCAGGTCTGGTGACTTCTCTTAGAATCTAGTTTCATGGAACAGCTCTGCCATCTTATTAATCCACTTAATATAAATGTTCAGATGTGCCTTGCATTCCTGTTTGTTTTGCAAAGTGCTCACTTGTACCCAGCTCTTTGCTTGCAATGCCTTTAGCAATGATTCCATTAGCTTCCTGAAAACTACTGTCATAAATTATGACTTAAAAAACTAGCCTCATCTCATTTACTGCTTTTGTGGGGGCTAGGTTTGTTTTACTCCATTAGTGGTTAAAGTGATTTTACTTCCAATGTGTAGTCAATGTTTTCATAGAAGTCACTGATCTCTTTAGTGGAATTTTATGTGGGCCCTACATGATTTTACCTGGTTTAGATGTGTGAGTCCTTTCAAATCAGTTTCTCTTACATTAAGACTTCCTTCTGTTTTAAAGTTTATACATTGCATTTCACTCAAAAAGTCACCCTTTTACCTGAGAAATAGCAACAGGATTTCTTCATATGTTATGCAAGGTGTGTAAGGGGTGGCTTTCACAGAGTAGGAAAACTCAGAATGGTACTTCAGTTTCTAAAATGCTTTTTTAAATGTTTCTCTAAGGGAATTGTAACCTAAAGCAATCTGTAGTTGTTGTTCTTTAAGTGTGCTTTATTTTAAATGTATAGCTGAAGGTTTGTGCCATACATTTAAAGGGACGTTGGCATAATGGTTAAGGTGTTTATCTTACAGACACAAGGTACAGGGTTTGATTCTCAGATGGGGTAATTGGCTAGGTTTAAAATGGCCCACAGACAGTTAGCCTAGTACGAAAGTGTGGCAATAAAAGTGGCAAACATCTTTGTGGTACTGGTAATAAGAAACCGTGATGTTTTGCATGAGCGCACAGTATAGTATAATAGGGAACATTTATATTTTTGCATAATTTTGTGCATAGATGTCCTTTGCTTCATTCTCTTCTTTCATTATTCTTGACTGTAATTGATAAAGACAACATAGTCATTAAGCATATTGGCAAAGTTAGGCTCATTGCCATAATATGGTAATGAGGGTGTGCTATGCAGACTACCACTGGCAAACTCTCACCAGCATTCCTGATTGGGGTGGGACAAGGTTGAATTAGGCAGAAAGATTTAATGCACTAAAGAGAATTCTGGTGCTGGTAAGGACTTTCCTACCATCCAGTAGAAGTACTGGACATTTGTTTTGCTTGGGCAGCGGTAATGTGTTGCTCACCTATTTCTTTTGCACAGATATTTAACCATCCTAGTAGGGGCCCAAATGCCCTTGATCTTGTCCTCACAAACATGGCTATTTCATGTACACATCCAAACCAATAAATCAGAGACCTTTTACTTTAGAACTGGTGGTTCTTTCCCTGAATGTGCCTCTGAGTTTAGGTACTTCACAAAAGCCAACCACCTTCAATTACTTGATGACCTAAATAAGATCTGATGTAATCATCCACTGAAGGATCATATTGCTAAACCCTCTACCGATACCCTTGTCTTCTACACCACTTAAATATTTCTATTTTAACACACTCCCTGTCCACAATAAGAATAAGGAGAAATTTAAACAAAAAACAACTATGATGGAAGCATACCTCTCAACCTCTTAATGCTAGAAATATGGACAAAGTCTGACAAAATGGGGGGACAAAGGCCCAAAAATAGGGACATATTTTAAATATTGCTGTTATAAACTTTAAAAAATGTTAGAGTAATGGAGTTTGTTTTAACATGCATTTTCTGAAGGATTTGAAGTCTGAAATTCAAATGTATGTCATTATTTAGGGACTTCATTCTTCAGATCATACCAGTGATTTAGCAGAAAACCACACATTTTATGAGGAACAGACCAAGAATATGAGCCAAAAATCCAGACATTCTGTGAAAATCTGGACAGTTGAGAGGTATTGATGGAAGAGTCATATAAATAAACCATATAGCAAGAGAAATTCCTAAATGCTCATCTCATTTTACTTATATGGACAGCACATTTAAGAAAACGGCTAAAGAGCTTAGGGGTACTACTAAGATACTCAAATCTGAATTTTAATTTAGAATAGCCACTGGAACCAAAACATACTTACAAATCATTCTTTAACTAGCAAGTTAAGAACTAATACTCACCAATATTCAGAGTTAGTATGCAAAAATATTGCCCTCGCTGACCCAAAAGAAAAAGATTCTCAGTCCTTGGTCCCACACTGTCCAAATCTATCTCCCTTCTTTTCTTAAAGATCATTCCTCTTACCCCATTTTCTGATCGGAAATAAAAACACATGTCAGGACTTCAGGAAAATGTACTATTTCTCTGGTCATGTAACTTAACCTCTTCATTTTCTTCTTCCGACTACATAACTTGCTCTGACTCTATTTTTGATTGTGATTCTTTCAGTATGCCAACTCTGATTTCCACTCTGTATATAATACATGTATATATTGTGTTTTTTCCCCTCTGTATATAATGTCATTTGTCTGTTGCCTTTATACCCTGAAGCCCAGTATGACATTTACTTTGTATATAATGTATGTATGCATTGCGGTTTTATCATTGGCTTTGTATTTCATGTCATGTATCTATTTTGTTTACCCCAGGCTGACACTGAAATAAGTCCAATGGGGTCATTGTTCTACCCCAGTTAACAAATCCAGAATAAATAAACAGTATACTGGCTAGCAAATTTAGTGTGAATTAAATGTTATAGCTGTTTCACAGACTCCACATTCACAGCTGCCCCTATAATTACTCCTGTCGACCCACTCAAAAGCTAAGATGACGTCCTCCAAGGGCACAAACAACATTCCAATTTGCCCAACTATACAGGCCAGATGTGACCTATCAGAAGCACAACTTAAGCTCATTAATCTAACCCTTTCCACTGGTTGTATTCCTGAAGCCTGAAAAGTAGTGATTATATTGTTATTACACAAGGGATGTCATCCCATTTAGTTTCACTTTCCTTATGCTTAAAGCTATTGAGTGTATAATCTCAGATGTCATCACTTTGGATATTGAAAATCTCTTACCCTGGATCCTCCTCAACATGACTTTGCAAAGGCAGGTCCTGTCTCTTTAACCTTGTTAATTTATGTCATAAAGTCACCAAAGCAGCCTTAGCCCACTGGTTTTGACTGCACTTCAGAAAAGTATAGCCCAAATAACAGTGGTCCAAAGACCAATCCCTGGGGTACACTGCTCATTACAGGTCTACCACTTGATGTGGCTTCCCCTATTTTGACTAGGTGGGTTCTGTCAGTGAGCCAGTTTGCTACCCATCTGGTAACATACAGATAGATGCCTAGTTGAGAGAGTTTATCTATTATGCCCGAGTGGGGAATAGTATCAAATGCTTTGGCCAGGTCAAGGTAGGCGGTGAGCACCACCTTCCCCTCATCCATGGCTTTGGTGATGGTCTCAAAGAAGTCAACCAAATTTAACAGACAAGACCTCCCCTTGATGAAGCCAAGCTGTGTGGGATCTAGTATTTGGAGATTGCCAATGTCCTTGTTAATAAGGTCTATGATAATGATAATCCATTCCATGCCTTGCAGATCAGGCTAGTTAGGCTGATAGGGCTGTAATTTCCTGGATTGGTGGATGCTCCACCTTTGTGCAAAGGGATAACAGTAGCTCTCCTCCATTCAGCTTGGATGAAGCTGGTATTCAGGTTTTGGTTGAATAGGGTGCCTAATGGTGCTGCAAGTTCCTGCCGGACTTCATGTAGGATGCTGCCTGGGATGTTATCGGGTCTCATGGAGGCTGTATTTTTTTCCTTTGGGAGGGCAGTGATGATCTGTTCCCTAGAGATAAGGGGAGAGGGGGTATGTACTAGGGATGTCCTGATTTACTGATAGGGAGACAAAAAGGGTGACCCTTTCACTGAATCTGTCAGCCAACAGGTTGGCTATATCTATGACATTTGTGTATGTAGTGTCTTTGACCACCAGTTCAGAGAAGATCTGGGTGCTTCCTTTGAGATTGCGGACATATGTAAAGAAGGCCTTATGAATGTTTCTAGTAGATGTGGTCAATTTGGACTCAAAGTTTGCTTTGCAGGATTTCACTAGTGCCCTTATTTGCTTGTTCAGGCTAAGGAGAGATTGCTTCCAATTGGGCAGCTGCTCCTTCTTGGTCCTGGACAGCAATTTTTTTTCCTTTTGTTATAGAGTTTATTTATCGCAGATGTCCACCAGGCAGGTTTACTCTTTCATGTGGAGGCTAATTTTGTCCTGTTGGATATTCCTGATACTATGCATCTATATAAATTCTTGTATAGTACGCTGGTTTAGATTTGGACATTGGTGCTAGTTCCTATATAGAGGGAGAGGGTCGTGAAGCTGTTTATACCATCCCTCAGGAGGATGTAATCAACTTTGCAGAAGTTTTTTTGTTTGACCCTAGCTAGTGGAGGGTCAGGGGAGATGATGACTTCAAAAGTGACTGCTTTATGGTCAGATCCTACCAGGGAGGATGAAACTGTAGGGATGCTTCAGTGGTTAGTCATGTTGGTTAATACCAAGTCCAAGATATTATCACTTCTTCTGGGGGTATTAACTAGCTGTTCAACGGCATTTGTATTGACAAAATTGAGAAATCTGTGGGCATTTGTGTTCTGGCATGAGTATTTCTTCCAATCTATGTTTAGGTAGTTAAAGTCAACCAGGATCAGGGTAAAGGGTTGAATGTTGATAGATTCGAAGAGGTCCAGATAGGTGGAGTGGGCATCTTGAGTCAAATTTGGGGGCCTGTAGCTAGCTATGATTTGAATAGGGGGTTATGACAATGGTTAATTGCATCTAGAGTGTCTCCTGTGTGTCATACTGTTTGAACAGCCTGGAAATGTGTATGTCTTTAATATATATTGAAACTCCACCTCCTTTGGCTTTGCTGCCTACAGTTTGGGGGTCTGAATGTATGATAGGATGAGTAACCACAGCTTTGAACCAGGTTTCTGTGACTGTGCAAATGTCAGCATCTTCCAGAGTTAGGAATGCTTTCAATGAGTACAGTTTCATGTTTAAACTCCTACCATTTAGCAGCATGACCTTTAATTTGCATTTTGTTGAAATTTTTATGTTGGTAGTTTTGACCTCATCACTTTTCCTAAAAAAGGCACTGTGGGGGAGGCAAGAGCCTTTGCCAGAAGCCTGAAGCCCAAGTGAGACAGATGCAGGCCATCTCTGGCAAAGCATCTTGGTCTGTCGATCATATCTTCCTAGGCTATCAGGTACTGGAATGACACCTGAAACTAAGCCAATTAAGGTCAATCATTTCTGTTTGTATTGAGGCATCATTCTGGGTGATGGTAAAATGCTGCTTAAGGTTAGGGACATACCAGCCTGGGACACACATTCAGTGAGGTCAATCATTTTCTGTTTGTATTGAAGCATCATTCTGGGTGATGATAGAATGCTGCTTAAGGCTCTGAAAATACCTGCCTGGGACACACATTCAGTGAGGTCAATCATGTCTCTCTTCATATAGTCCAGGGAGGTAGATCAGAATACAGTGTGCAACACAATGCACCTCCCAATACCTCTCAACATATTAGTTCAATAATCTTGGAGAAGTAACACAGGACCAGAATCAGAGACTGTTATTTCCTTTAGATATTTAGAAAGTTGGTAGAAGAACATGACTTGCATTAGTATTCTTTTTCAGAAGGCTATTAATTCTAAAACTCAAATGTCAGTCATTATTTTGTTCATAGGTTATTACCAGACTAATGACCACTAGGGTTCTTACAAGCCTAGCTGCACACCCCAAAACATTTGTATCCCAAGTATCATACTGGGGGGGATGTTAGTAGGCAAGTAGCTAAGGATTTATAGGTGAGGGGGTGTTAGTTGGGATAATACTTTTCTTATTAACAGCCTCTGTCCATAAGGGACATTATAGCTAGACCCAGGGTAAATTTATGATTTCCCATCCAAAAGTCTATTTAGCTAAGAATTTGTAGGGGACAAGGTCTTTTTTGGGATAATACTTTTCTTACTGATGGCCTCTGTCCATAAGGGACATTTTGGCCAGGCTGGGGGTAAATTTATGATTTCCTAGCCAAAGGTCCACATTATGTTTAAACAGGGTCAGGGATGAACGCAGTTTTACATGGATGGGGATCCTGTTCCATTGTGCAGGAATCCTTTGGAACACAGATGTGTCTTTCTAGCATGCTCTGTTTATGTCACAAGCAAACATCAAATCCCTAGATCTAGTGTTTCTGGCACTGTTTGAATTGCATATGTGCAACAGATCCATCGTGTCTGAGTCTGAAGAAGCCCTGTAAACCAGGCAAAGATTCCACTCAGCAGCCTTTAGGAGACTGAATACAGAGACAGAGCTTTTAGCTGGTCAGTGTAGGATAGGGTATTCATGCCCTGAATTCTCCTGGACAGAAACCTTTGTGGGTGCTCCAGCTGTTGCAAGTGTCTGCTTACGTACATGCTAAAGGGGACATTGTATTCAGTGATAGGTCTGATAAGGGCCAAGTAGAATGGTCTGTATCTTCCATAGACCTAGATGCCATACCCTTGTCTATAATCTGAGTGACATAGAATGGTTTTCTTAGCTATATGTTGGTTAATGGACAGATTTCAGTCTTCATGTGTTATTACTGGATCAAATCTTAGGGGTGTTTTATCAACAAAGTAATTAATTTACGGTGACAGTTTCCAAAAAGTCATTATAATGCATGTTTTGGCACTGACTTTTATATCAAGACTTTGGCAGCACTCATTTGCAAGATGTTTGTTTCTGGGGGACTAAACTTCCAGTTTACAGTCATCCACAAACTTGGTTTCCCAGAGGCCTTTAACATTAGCCTTGACTTCCAAAAAGTAGATGGCAATCAGCAGTGGGCCCAGCACAGGGCCCTGGGGTACTCCACTGGTGACTGGTGTGTTGGTGGAGGTAGCCTCACCGATCCTGACTTCTTGGGTCCTGTTGTGAGCCAGCCAGCAGTCCAGTGAGTTAAGTAAAGGTTTACATCTAGCTCAGAGAGCTTGTCAACAATGCCTGAGTGGGGTATTGACCAAAGCAGCTAGGTCAAGATACTCAGTATGCACTGCTTTATCCTCTTCCATTGCCTTGGTGCCTATCTCAAAGAAGTCTACCAGGTTAAGTAGGCATGTTCTTTCTCTACAAAGCCAAACTGAGACAGGTCTGTGTCCTTGTTTACCATATCCATGAAAATTTGTTCCATGGCTTTGCATATTAGTCTTGTTAAATGGGTCTGTAGCTCCCTGTGGAGGAAATGACTGCTGTGGTCCTCCATTCACTTAGGGGTGTTTGTTGATAAAACACCCCTAAGAATTATAGATAAACTCACTAAACTAGGTATAAATCCCTATGTCACAAGATAAGTTGCCAACTGGCTCACTGACAGAACCAACACTGTGAAAGTAGCAGACTCCAAATCTGACTGCAGACCAGTGACAAGTGGAGTACCACAAGGTTCAGTCTTGGGACCTCTCCTGTTTGGTATCTACTTTTCTGAAGTACAGGTTAACACTGAAGGGCTTTGGCTAATGAAAATTGCAGATGACTGCAAACTAGGATCCATAATTTAAACTCCTAACAGTGTGGACATCCTACAAAAGGTCCTCCCTGAGACAGATGCCTGGTGCCAAAGCCATGGTCTCAAGTTCAATGCCAAAAAGTGCACTGTCATCCCCTTTGGTAAAAACTCTGCAACAATGAGCTACCACATAGGTGGTAGTCTACTTAACACCCAAAGTGTGATAAGAGACCTTGGGACACAGGTGAACAGTAGCCTCTCCTTTGATAATACCTAGCTATCATCTCAGGTTCAGTCTTGGGTCCTCTCCTGTTTGGTAACTACTTTTCTGAAGTACAGGCTAACACAGAAGGGCTTTGGCTAATGAAAATCGCAGATGACTGCAAACTAGGAGCCATAATTTAAACTCCTAACAGTGTGGACATCCTACAAAAGGTCCTCACTGAGACAGATGCCTGGTGCCAAAGCCATGGTCTCAAGTTCAATGCCAAAAAGTGCATTGTCATCCCCTTTGGTAAAAACTCTGCACCCATGAGCTACCACATAGGTGGCAGTCTACTTAACACCCAAAGTGTGATAAGAGACCTTGGGACACAGGTGAACAGTAGCCTCTCCTTTGATAATCACATCACCACAGTAGTCAGGAAATCCTTCTACGTGGCACACTTCATCACAAAAGGTTTCTCATCCAAGAAAAAAGAGGTCACTGTTCCCCTCTATTTGTCACTCATTAGACCCATTATAGAGTACAGCGCCCCTTTTGGTATGTACCTCACATGACATCTGCAACAACTGGAAAGGCCGCAGAAATATCTCACAAAGAGGATTACCGGCCTCAAACAGATGCCCTACACAGACCATCTCAAAAGACTCCAGCTTTACTCTGACACATATCACCTACTCAGAGGCGATCTCTGCCTAACATACAAAGCTAAGGCAAACCCAGAGCTGTTGGACATGCTCCACTTAAAGAAATCCCAATCCCTTTGAGCTACATGCTCTAGGGACCTAAACCTTGTCACCACAATAAACAGAACATGCTGGAGGGATAGATTCCTGTCCCAGAGACTTCCCATACTCTGGAACAAATTACCTATCTATATCAAACAAAGCTCCTCATTAGCACTCTTCAAGAAAAATCTTGATGATTGGATGGGAAATAGAAAATTCACCCCGGGGATCACCTCTGTGGCTCTGCTCAACAGGGGCACAGGAAAATAATTTTCTTGGGTGGCGAAAGCCAGGTTACCTTTTTGTCTAGACTTGTATAGGCCCTAGGGCCGATAGCCCAGTATCTACCTATGAACCTGTGTCAAAGCTGTAGTTGGAGTGCCTCAAGTGGTCCTGATATGTAATGTTTTAGACTGTTCAGCAGGCAAACATGGATGTTGTTGAGACACATGGAGGTGGTGGTCTTGTCAGCACCTGGTCCCTGCTAATAGCTGAGGGAAGTATGTTGGAGGACATTTCACCAGGTGGAACTGGGGGAGTAGTGGTGGGTGAAGTTTGAGCTGAATTTATCAGCCAGTAGATTTGCTACATCACCCTGATCAGTGTAGGTGGTACGATTCACCCACCAATTGAGCTCAATGCTGTGTGTTACTTCTAAGGTTCCAGATGCAGCTGAAGGTGGACTTGTGGTTGTCCTTAGCCTGCAAGCCATCCTGACCTCATAGCTTCTTGTTTAGTTGTTTAAGAGAGCACTTGTCTTTAAGGGAGTCACTTTTCCTCATTTTGCCCATGAAGTTTCTTCTTTTATTATATACCCTGTTTAGGTGATGATTCCACCGGCGGAGTTTGTTTTTAGTGTTTGTTTTGGGTTTATGTCTGGTAGGTATGTCAGCCTCTATGCAGCTATTCACATGTTTGTATAGTGACTCTGTGATTAATTCTGCATAGGTAGCTATCATCTCAGGATTAAGAAAAGCCTTACATTTTGACAAACTGTACTTAATATAATGTAGTTTGCCTTTGAATAGTACTTAGCTGTTACTGTTTTAGCTGGATATTCTGGGTTGATTTTTACTTCAAATGAGACAGCTTTGTGATCCAACCTCACTAGTGAGGATGTGACATGGGGGAGGTGCAAGGATATCTCATGTTGTTAAGTACCAGATCCAGTATGCTGAAGCTGACTGGAGCATGCACTATATCTGTTCCAGGTTGTTTGTATTAATAAAGTCCAGGAATCTTTGTTCGCGTGAGTTTGAGGCAGTTTACATTCCCGGTCTATAGAGGGGTAGTTAAAGTCACCCATGAATAGGGTGTTTGGTTGGATGGTTAGTGACTCTTGTAGGTTTTGGTAAGAGTTGTGAGAATCTAGGGGCAGAGATGGTAATCTGTAGCTAGCCATGATCTGGTGAGGAACCTTACCTATGATGACTTCCATGGTATCATCCTGTGTAACCAAATTGGAGGTCTGTTTGTTGCTAACATAGATAGAAACTGCTCCACATTTGGCCCCAGTCTGTGCTGCTGTTTGCCTAAATCTACACTCTAAACCAAGACTCAGTCACAGCACAGATGTCTACATTCTCCAGAGTGAGGAGGGCTTGAGGGGTGTGTGGATTTTTTTTGTTTAAACTCTGAGCATTGAGCATAACACCTTAAGGTTGCTTGTAGATGTTTTTCACTATGTTGATAGTTTTGTCTTTTTATCATTGCCTGAAAAAGGCTTTAATAATGTGGATGAAGTTTCAGCCAATATCCAAAAGCCTAGGGACTACAGGTGCAACCCATCTTTGGCAAAGGAACATGATCTTTTGACCATGTTCATCCATGCTGACAGATATTTCATCCACCTGGAGTGTCACTAGATACTAAGCCAATTTTTAAAATAAATCATTTTTTGTTCATACTGTAGCACCATCCTTGGCAAAGGTAGAATGTTGCTGAGTGCAAGGCTCATACCTATCTGTGACACACATTCCAAGAGATCCATTATATCTATTTTCATATAGTCCAGTAAGGTATGTCTCAGGTCATTTACACCCATGTGGGCAATGATAGAATCATATTGGTACCTGGGATGCAGTAACTTGAGTGCGTGCATGACATTACAGAGCCTGGATCCAGATAGGCAACAAACCATTATATTGTCTTTGTCCAACCTGGTGAGTGGGGCATCTGTGCATCACGCAATGGAGTCCCCAATAACAAGAATATTAGGTAAAGTGTATGCTTGCCTTATGGGCTTTGCACTTTGGGAACATTAGGTGTAGGCTTATGTGAGATGTTTGGTGTTTCTTTTGATGTGTGCTTTAGTGATTGCTGAGGAGCAGTGTTGCCATTATGTGACTTTGGAGATCTTTGAGATTGGGAACGTTTCTTTTCTGTGCCTCGGCATAAGACAATGTGTGTGCGTGCGTGTGTTGAACGGTGTGTGAGGGATGTACTGATTATTCCTCACAACCTCATTTGTATGCAAGATTTTTGCCTCCAAGGAAGTTGTATATTTTCATTGCTCAAATATTGTGTTATTTTCTTTAAAGAGTAACTGGTTGTCTGAGAACATGAGACAATTGCTACATTGTCTTAGAATGCCCAAATCTACCATGCTAGAAACTGAGACATTTGGAAATCACATATCCATGTTTTCTGGTCCTGTGATTGGGTTGGCTGTTTAGGATTAAGGATTGGGTTTTAACAGACGTCTCCCAGGGTAGTTTCTGGAGTTATGGACAGAATGTTATATAATACTAGGATATGTTAATGCTATTAGATGCACAAGCTAGCTGTTCTAAGCTTATTTATGCACAATGCCACACTTTTTAACAGGTTTTCAATCTAATTCTAACTCTACAGGTAAATTTTTCTGTCTAGGCATTTGTTACTATACAGGGCAGTGCTAACCACTACGGCCCAGTGGGCAGCTTTGCACAGAAAAAAAGCTTGAAAACTGATTCATGTGCCCTCTAACCAATAAACAATCACACTTGGTGTTTCCTGCAGTACTTCCCAGCTCAGAGAAAAAGTAAACACCTTCTGACACAAAATGTCTGACTCTGGAATCTTAGTGTAAAAGCACAGCAAAAGCAGCTCTCAAGTGCAGATTAAACATCAAACAGCTAGCAGTGCTTCCCAACTCAGAGAGACCAGGTGAACACCTTCTGCCACAAGATGTCTGATCCTGGAATTGTTTTAATGTAAAATCACAGCAAATGCAGCTCAAATGCAGATTAAACAGCTAAGTCCTGGCTAAGTCACCCTTCTGCAAATATTTGGAGGTACAGAGACTAGAAAAGCCAAAAAACTGAGAAATTGCAAATATTTGGAGGTACAGAGACTAGAAAAGCCAAAAAACTGAGAAATTACTATTTTATTTATTTAACATTTGTTTACTTGGAAAGACAGACTTTGAATGATCCAGTTTTCAGCGGAGGCCCAGGGAGAAATGCTCCAGATGCATGTCTTTGTAAGTTTTGCCACAGAAATTAAGTAAATGCTTTACAAATGGTGAAAAACAGTGCTGATCACTGTATAAAGTACATAATCAAATAGTAGAAAAAAATAGTCTCTTCTTTTGGCTTGGCACTGGGTACAGTTGAAACAGTGGAAAAGATTTTGTTGCAGAGTTTTCCGTTATTGACTGCAATAGTCGCTGATTTGCTAGAGTACCACTCATTTTTACAAGAAAATAGATCATGAAATCCATACCTTATATATGCCTACACACACACGCGCACGCACACTTTAAATTAAGTACTTCACTTCCAGTAGCAGGCAACATGTCTGTGTAAAAAAAAAAAAAGTATTTCTGCATTTGAGCCTCTGTCCTTGCTTGTTAATTCCTTCCTTTCAGATTCAGGCTGTGTCATTTATCTAGGGCAACCCAAGAGAATAGGAAGATCACCTTACCAGCTCATACAGTAGCCTGGTGATCACACCTCTCAACCTCTTAGCACAAGAAATCTGGGCAAAGCCTGACATAATGGAGGGACAAAGGCCCAAAAATAGGGACAGATTTCAAATATTGTTTTATAAACTTAGAAAGTTGATAGAATAACAAGATTTGTCTTCTAATGCATTTTTCTTACAAATATAAAGTCTGAAACTCAAATGTATATCATTATTTAGTGACTTCAGTCTTCAGATCATCCCAATGATTTGCCAGAAAATCACAGATTTTATGAGAAACATACTAAAATATGAGGCAAAAATCTGGACATTCTGCAAAAATTTGGGCAGTTGAGAGAGAGGCTGATGATGTGCTTCTTGTGCAATGTTTCTGACATCTTGAAGAGGTATGACCATTCTTGGAGTAAGTCTAATGCTAATGGATTAAACCAGTTTGGGGGTTTTGGATGTCCTAAGAAAAAAAACAAAGTTTTTTTTTTGGTGGGGGAGGGGTGCAGTCCAGCAGACAGTACCATAAGCCATCCCTGGTCTTAGATCAATTAAGTCATCCATAAGTAGAGATTTGTGAATGAAAATGAAAGATAAACCTTTTGAAACACTTTTAAATGTTCTAAATTCAGTACCTTGTTACCGAAGTTGAATATCGGAATGCTTGCCAACACTGACACTGACCTCCACATCGGTTTCTTCCATTGCTGCTGTCTAGCATGTTGTGAGATGCAGTTCATTCTGTCTGTATATACGGAGTCCTCAGTTTGTAACAATGGCTCCTTGTTACAAAATAAAGTCATTTGTCCAACCTTACTGGCCGTTCTCTCTGACATTCTGGGCCTCTCTGTTTCAACACCTAGGAAAACGTTGTGATTTATACTGTTGCTCGTATGATTCTATTTTTATATGCATTATCATTTTTTAACAATTGCTTAGTCCTTTTCACTATCATGAATGATATGTTTATGTTCAAATTTTCTTTATGTAATCTAATAACCATTTGCTTTCAGATCAATTTATCCCATTGACTTATTTCATTTTACAAACATCAGTAGCTCAGTTTTTGAAGTCATAGATGACATTACTGGCCTTAAAGGGATTCTCCATACTGGCATTATGCACTTTGAGAATGCAGAAAATAGTATGTTTCCTTAGATGGGAAACATAATAAAAAACAGCCAATATAACAGGTTGGTAAAATTAAGAATCTTCCAATAATTGCAACATTTTATGCATATTATTAGAGTGTTTAATGTTTAAAGCCCACCCACTGTCAGCCATTATTAGCCAAATATTTTAGTCATTATATTAACATAATAATTTGTTACATTCCAAAATGGGTTTGGATAGTGGGTTATATTGTAAACTTGGGAATGGTATGGACTGCTATTCTATTTGATTTTTGTAGTAAGCCCTTCTTTACCAAGTGCTGTGTCCCCCACCCCCTTCAAATGGTACACCAGTGATGCTATTTTGTAATGACATATTTATGATTTTTGAGGGCTGACTCCTGCAAATGAGTGTGAGTGAGTTTTTTTTTTTTTCAAAACAGGTTTATTGTTTTAACATACAAGAGAAATATCATAACAATTTTATACAAGTAATTAAAAATAGATATGATTATAACATTCAACAAAAAAACTAAAGTATTTACAAAGACATCCACTACAATCAGATCAATTAATTAAACTAAAATACCATTCTATTGAAATTAGGATTTTTTTAACAAATTTTGTAAATTATCCCATACAATATAATAAGATGTTTTTCTAGTTGTTCTTGACCTAATAGTGTTTATTTCCATATGGCACACTATATTCATAACATTTTTAAATTCATTGAACAAAGGAGGTGTATCTGAAATCCATTTCTGGTTATTATTTTCCTAGCCACTGCTAGAATAGACCATAACAAGGGAAGCTTAACCTTTTAACACTTTGAGGTACAGGTGTGTTGAATAATATAAGAGATTTAGAAATAATGAAATTATCTGTAAAAAGAGCCTGCAAAAATTCATTAACTGACTTCCAGTATTCTTTCAATTTTATACAGTCATAAAACATATGAGCCCAGTCAGCATTAATTTCTACATTACATCTCTTACATAGATTATCTTTATTATTTATTTTATTCATCATCAAAGGTGTATAAAAAGATCTATGTAAAAATTTCCATGTATAAAGTCTCCAGACAATGGTTCTATAGGCAGATTCCAATATATATTGTTTATCTTGTTGATTTGGTGGGTCCCCATTAATAGAAGTGAAATAATTCCAGTATGTATCTACACTGTAAAAAGTTTCTTGTCTGATAATTTTATGTATGTATGAAAGTTTACCTTTATCAGAAACTTTATGTTGTAAATTTAATATCAAGTAATCAATCAGTGTTGGAATAGATTCTTTAACTGTTATAGACATTAGATCTATTCTATCAATGAGATGTTGTCTAAAGGTCTGAACCTCTAACCAGCAAGTTTCTCTTAGATCAAATTCTTGTTTTAAGAAATCTAGATTTTTAACTTTATTAGCTCATGTTGGACAGTTTGGAGACAAAGCAAGAGAGACGAGATTGCGTTGGTTTGGACATGTGCTGAGGAGGGATGATGGGTATATTGGGAAAAAGATGCTAAGGATGGAGCTGCCAGGTAAGAGGAATAGAGGAAGACCTAAGAGAAGATTTATGGACGTGGTGAGAGAGGACATGCAGGCGGTTGGTGTAACAGAGCAAGATGCAGAGGATAGGAAGAAATGGAAAGAGATGATTCGCTGTGGCGACCCCTAACGGGAAAAGCCGAAATAGAATGATGATCAGATATCAACTGATACCAGTACTTTAGATCATTATCTATAGCTAAATGAGTTCCTTCAGAAGTAGATAACAAAAGCATACCCTGAGTATACATTATAGGGAATATAATAAAATTCCATTCTCTATACTTAGAGTGCATGAATATAAAGTTACGATAGCTAATAATAATATTTAATGGGTAACAAACCATATGTTTAGGTGTAATAGGTGAAGTACAAAATTCCTTTAGTAACCATAACATGGAGTTATTTACAATCATATTTTTATGTGTTAAGGAGATTTTCATGAAGTGCATACTAATTAGCTCCCAATAATCTTTCCATTTTGCGACATATGACTGATCTATTAATAAAGTAATGACTTTTACAATAGAAGAGACAGTACATAAATTAAAGTCTGGAAAAGAAATACCCCCTTGAGACCAGCTATTAGTATGTTTCTTTAATGCAATCCTAGGTCTATTAGGTGCCCATAGGAAATTTAACATTAGTGTATCAGTTTCTTGATAATTATTTTTGTAGGTGGAAGTATTATTGATTGTATTAAATATAAAATCTTGGGGAATATTATCATTTTAATAATTGTAAGTCTCTCCTCCATAGTAAAAACATATTATTCCAGGTATTAAAAAGATTTTGTATATTAAGAAAACAGGTATAATTATTATATATAATAGATTTAATATCTTTAGATAGTATTATACCTAAATAAGTTATCTGACCTGAATTGGGTACATATTTAGTAAAATCACTAATGAGAATATTTTTTCGTGTATATATAGGTAGTATTTTAGTTTTTCTTCATTGAATATTAAACCAGAAATACTTTTAAAATTCATCATTTTATCAAATAGAGACTGCATAGAAGAATTAGATCCTGCTGATGTAATTAGAACATCATCTGCAAAAGTAGAATTTTGGATGTTGTATTTTCATCTATTTCAAAACCCTCTATGTCAGTACTGTTTCTGATCAAATTAGCCCAAGGCTCCATTACTAAAGTGAATAATAGTGGAGAAAGTGGACATCCTTGTTTTGTACCTTTAAGAATGGGTATTTTTGTGACACATATGTTCCTACCAATATATAAGCCAACGCTCCTTTGTATAAATGCTCAATTAGAATTACAAATGCATCTGAGAAGTTTGTGCACTTCAGTAAGGTAAACAGATAGTCCCAACTTACTGAATCAAATGATGAACTTATATCAAGACTAATAAGTGTTAAATCTTTCTTTTTCCTATTTGCAAAATCAATTAATGTTAAAGTTCTTCTTATATTATCAAAAGTATTTCTATTTACAATGAAGCCTGTCTGATCTATATCTATAATGCCGGGAATGATTGTCTTCAATCTATCAGCAAAAATACTCATAAACATTTTATAATCAACATTAAGTAATGAGATGGGCCGATATGAAGTACATCTAGTTGGATCTTTATTAGATTTTAAAAAATAAATGTATATTGCCAAGATGGGGGGGTTATTAACTCAGTTTGGGCCAAAATAAAAACCTTATGTATTAATGAATATGCACTTTTAGAAATGATGTTATATATCTCTAGTATAATACCATCATTACCCGGTGCTTTGTTTGATTTAAGCTTATTTATTTGTGTAATAACCTCTGTATATGAAATACTTTTGTCCAATAGTTTAATCTGTTGTTTATTAAGCTTTTTATTCATGTTTGTGGTTATAAACTCCTTTATTTTATCTTTAGGTTCCATGTTAATGTCATTATTGTTAATATTGTGAAAGTGATTTCTAAATTCATCTAGTATTTCTGGTAGACTAGAAACATTCTTCATTTTCCTTAGAGAAAAGATTTCTTTGATATGGTTTTGTTTATTCAACCTTTTTGTTTTATTTTTAAGTCTATGTAAGTATTTGGGGCTTATTGAGTAAGACAAAAACTTGTATTTCTCTAGAGTTATTTTAACTTTATGAGTTAAAATTTCTTTGTATTTCTCATTTAGTTTGTTTATTTCTTCAATGACTTTCTTATCCATAATATTTTCTTAATTATTATGTTTATAAGAGTCTAATTTACTTTGAATATCTAACAATTCCTTATCCCAAGATTTCCTTTTATTATTATACCATCTTATACTTTGTCCATATAGATATGATTTTAAGGCATCCCAAACATAGACAATGGAGACTTCAGGAGTATTATTTATGTCTAGAAAATGTTGTACTTCTGAAAGTATATATTCTTTATAGTCTTTTAGTTGAGTTAAGTATGCTGGTATCCTTTTGATCTGAACATTGTGAGTATTTTTTATCATGAATTCAAAACAATTGAATTATGATCAGATATAGGACATGAAATGATTTTGGAATTAATTAAATCTGTTACCATCTGGTTAGAAATGAAGACCCTATCTATTTTTGAATAAGTTTTGTATCTGTTAGAAAATAGGTGTATGGTAATGATTTTGAATCTATCTGATTATTAATATCATTCAAATGATAAGAATTAGCAAAATCATTTAAATGTTTTGCATTAGATGTAATTCTTCTTTTCCTATAGTGGTAGTATCACTTTCATGTAGTATACAATTAAAGTCACCAGCTAAAATAATATCTCCTATAGAGAATGATATGATCTTATCAAGATGATGCTTCACTGTATTAATACCAATTCCAGGTATCCAATATACATTAATTAAAGTGTAAGTCTTCCCATTAATTTGTATTGTAACCATACAAAACATTCCTTTGTCATCCTGATAAGACTTAATGGTTTTAGGAATGGGCATACTTTTATTCCATAAAATAGCCACTCTTTTTTTTCTGAGTGTGCTCTGAACTAACCAATACTGTATATTTGTTTGTGGCTAGTTTATCAATATCTTTTTTCAGGAGATGGGTTTCTTGCAGGAAGACTAAGTTGGCCTTATGTAAATTAATGTATCTTATTAGGCTTGCCCTTTTACACGGATTATTCAATCCATTAATGTTTAAAGAAATTCCTTTTAAAGATGTCATTTGGCATTTTTAAAACTTAAGAATCTTATGATCAAAATAAAAAATAACACCATAAGTAATGTTACATCTCCTCCTTTAGGTGTACCTTTAAATGTAGCTGTATTTATTGAATCTCTTATGGGATTTTGTATAGGATTCAATTTTGTTTGTAGTGACAATGAGTGTACAAAATATATTGTGGATGTCAAAACTATATACATATAACAATGAACAAGTGAAAATAATGTAAGGATTAAACCTTGCATCCAGCCTGGAGTTAAAAACTCCAACTTAGAGTAGTATTTACCACTCAAGTTAACCCCCTGCCCTAAGCAGCAGTACCTCAGCTACCACCTTATCAATTTAATACTGGTTATATTTAACTTAAATTAATAGCTTTCAATTCAATTATCTAGCAAGACAAGACTACACATTTGATAAAACAGCATCATATAAACTAAAATAAACTTTTTTTTTAAAAAACTATTCATACTACTATATACATCTATATAATATAATACACTTGTATTCAAATAGCATTCAAATATACTTGATATTAGGAATCAAGAGGAGAGAGAGAAATAAAAGACGTGAAAGAGGGAGAGAGAGTGAAAGAAAGAGAGAAGAAAAAAAAAAGGAAGGCATATTTACATATTAATTTATTCAAAGTATGTAAAAATAAGTTCTAACATTCATTTAAATCAAAAACTTTGGCTAATATGGTTCAGACATTACATATATTAAGATGCATCTATTTTCTGTCATGTAAATGCAGTCAACAGCTTCCCTTGAATTGCTTGTATATGAGCATTTTATTCATACTCATTATTGTCAATAGAATAAAATATTATATTTATAGAAATTGTTATAAATCATACTGCATAGTTATGCAAATTCTCAGAAACACTTGCATTATTGTAAAAAAAATCTGTATTTTGTATGTCTATACTACTGCTTTAAAATATATCACATGACAGTTTCTTCCAGAATAGAGTTATAAAGTTATTTATGCTTGTCAATCAGATGAATTAAATGAGTTATAGTAATGTATATGTTTGGAACATAAGTTTTCAACACAGATTAGTATGCTGCAGTCAAGTAGATTTTCAAAAACACTTGAATAAATGTTTCATTTTCTATGCCTTCTAAAATAAGACACTTACTACAAGAAACTGCATCATTTAAAATCATTATAACTGACATATTTTATGAATTATAACATAGATATTTAAGTAATTATATAAAATAACTCACATTTAAATGTCAAAGAGTTCATTTTCCTTCACATAGTCGCATTTGCATCAGTTCTACTTCCTGGTAGAGTGTTCTTCCTGAATCTGTGATGTGTCAGTGTGATATCTGGGTTAAAGGTCAGATTGACTGCTTTCAGCTTCTCTGTGAGAATTCTGAGAGTTGAAGCTTTTGAAACAGCTTGAGGACACTGTTCATGAGGTAGCCCACATCCCAGATTGTCTCCCTTAACATTTTGGCGGGAAACTTGTTAAAAACTAGTGACAAACATTCATTTAGCAGTGTAAATGCATCTAAACATGACAAAACCTCTGCGATGTATTTTACAGGTTATTACAGCCTCTATGTAAGTGAAATTAAGCCCAAAGTTATTAATAAGTAATAAAACTCAATATTTCTGTCCCGAGTGTGAGTGAGTTTGAAGACATTTTTGATTGTTTTCAGAGACTTCCTTTGATTTTTTGATATTGGTAGTAGGCTTCTACACAGATAGTTTTGACAGAGTTTTTTTAAACCTCAAACTATTCAATATTGAAAAGCCTTTAATGTCTTAGTTACAGGTATACCTTAAGAAATCACACACTTTCTCAGATAAAGATGCAAAACTTCCTATCAGTGAAGCCTAAGCTCACATTGCCATAATGTGTAGTACATGGTTTAACAAATTCTAAAAGTAAATAATGCCAGGTTTCAAGGAAATGCAACATATGTGTGGATTACAGATACTGATGAAAAGTACTTAAGTCATGCTATGTTTATATCTATAGTTTAAAGAGTCCAAGTGAAGGAAATTGAAAGCAATCTCAGATAAGAATGGGATTTGCATGCAGTTACCCTTTAAAGTTAAAATGATTGAGATGGCTTAAATCTGTTTTATGATTTTTTTATGAGTTAAGGGGAACAGGTATCTTTTGAGTGGAAGAATCTAATGCAGGTGACTGAGGTAGCAGAACAAACATGTCTACACTTCAGTGGGGTAAATGCACAATAGCTGATACATGAATGATGGAAAGATATGTATTTCAAGTAGTAAAAATACTGCATTCTGGCAGATTAAACAGAAGTATAGGTGCTAAATTTGTCTGCTATGATGTTGTGGGATGCAGACTGGTAGATGTGTCTTTAGGATTTGTGGTTGTCATATGACAAATTATACATATGTCTAAGGATTGTTGTAATCTCTTTTTTAATACAAAAAACAGAAAGCCAGTTCATTATTTGCTAATGATAGTGACAGAGTTCAAGGATTATTAATGAATATACAAGCTTAAGGGGCATATTTTGTTGAACCATTTAATTAGTATGTGGAGTAGCTGATGAAAACTGATGTGAAGTGCATTAGAAGAATAGGAGGGATCTTTTACTAGTAAGCAGGTAAATGGGCATTTTTGACTGAGTCGTCTGAATGGATTATTGAGGGTCTGTGAGAAACCAATGTTACCTGTGGAAATATAAGACTGATGCAACCCTAGAGAGAGTTACAGAGTAATGAAATTGTTTTGGAATTACCCACCCAATTTCCCTGTAGTCTAATTTCCTGACCTCATTGTTCCATCATAATAGGTATCTCCCATAATAAAAATAAAGTACATCACATTTTAAACTATTTCCATCAGGAAACTCTGTCACCTATATTCTCTCCCCACATCTGATCACTGTTCCCACACTCCCATTTTCTGTTTCTGAGGTCAAACTATCTAAAAGGAAAGGAAAAATAATGATTCACTTTTCTTCCAGTCAATGCTGTTATTATAACAATGGATACCTAAGGGTAAAGAATTCCACAGGCTCAGTAAGTCTATAAACTTGAAATCGGAAGCCAAGTGACTTGATATATAAGTAATACGTTCAGCTATGGGGTGTAGAATCACTGCATGAAGGGAATTAACTTTATGGAGATAACAAAGAATGAACAAACTATCAAACACCAAAAAAATAAATGGCATGAGTATTAAATTGCATCATCTATACCTTTGGAACAACATATTAGTCAGCCGGTGGGCTCAAATGTGGGACTGCCCAAACCTAACACCAGAAGTACTGTAATTATTATGTTTTATGCCAGACGTCCACTGTAAAGTACTCGTACTGGAGAAACAAAGTTATATTTACTTGTATACTGTGGGCTCATTTACTCACCTGAGAAGTGCAGATGTTTTCTCTGGCATTATAAAATATAATGCTTTGGGAAGGGATACTGAGCATGCACAGTGTAGGTGATCCTTTGGGCTTTTTTATTTTAATCTTGATTTTCAGACCTATAATTACAAGTGTGATTACCACCTTCAGTTATCAAGGAAATCTCCATAAACTGAAATAGATAAAGAAGTATTGCTACCTTCCAGCATACCTCTCAGACTGTGACTTGCTGATCAGAAAAGTTATAGAGAGTTAGAGTCAAAAGAGCATAAGTGCTGTAGATGATTTAGTATTTCAAGCAATACAAACGCTCTTTTGTGCCATTGTATAGGCTACTATAACAATTTCAACCATCAAAAATTCAGAAGTGAAACATTTTTTTGAGAATTTACTAAACAGTTGTCATGGTGTTTCTTTGACCTTTTCTAGGGTCACAATACAATTCTGTAAGTTTCTAACATTTTCTAGGAAAGATAATTGACACAGGGTATTCAGTATTTCAAAGGGAATCCACACAGTTATAAAAACTGTTTCACAAACATGTCCAGCAACACTGCATTTGGAAGTCTAATCACTTAGTTATTTCTCTCTCTCTATGTGTGTGTGTGTGTATATATATATATATATATATATATATATATATATATATATATATATATATATAGACAGAGAGAGATTTATATGAAAGCTTAACAGTTCTAAGATTAAAGTTATGTACCATCAAGTAACAAAACTGTATGCATATGTTTTGAAAGGTGAAATATTTGTAAAACTTGAATATTAATAAACAAAAATATGTTATGTTTATAAATCATGTAGATGAAAAAAGACTATTCCCAATAATGTATTTTCTGAATTTTTCCTAATATATTGACTTTCCATTAAGTAATATTACTGTTGTACATTGTTACAGCCTGATATTAAATATGTTAAACCTGCAGTGAAGTGTGCATTTAAAAATGGTGTGGCTATGAACCTTTTCTTGATTCATTTTAACTATTTATTTTCCTACTTACTTACTCATTTAGTCGGTAAGACAATTGTAACACTGTGTGCGTGTGTGTGTCTGTGTGTGCGTGCGTGCGTGTGATTTAATTATCTCCCTGAGTGTATCTCACATTACAGGAAGAGAAAACAGTGAATCACAGGAAGTGGAAATTTTAGACAATTGTAGTTCTGCATCAAAATCTATCACCCTAGTATGATTTAACTAGGCTATAAAGCTGCAAAAATAAATCCCAGTTTGTCAACATTCAGTGAATGAAACATATACATGGCAATGGACCAAATAGCTGGTCATTAAATTAAATATTTCTGCTAAAATTATAGACCGCTAATGGTGAATAGAACCTTAAGAGCATTAAAAATTCATTTTTTTCTTCCAAACCTGTAAAAAATCATGACCTTTAAATAATAATATGTTTAATGAAATTTTGAACTTACACACAAAAAAATGGCAAGAAGTATTTGTTGTAATTATTATTATTCATACACGGTAGGAACAATCATGTAATTCGACTGCAATAAAATGTGAATAATACCAAAATTCTTCAGCCCTAGAGACATTTTAGTAGCCAAAATCATATACCTACCTCTTGTTCCATTTCCTCATTTATAAAAATTATAAAACTGATGTCCACTTTGATGTACTGTTCTGACATTCACTTAAATGTCATGTCAAGCAACATTCAAGCCATTCTTCAAATGTCTTCCCATTAACGATGTTCAAGCTTTTCACTTCACACAATTATACCAAAAGGAGAGGACAAAATGTCTCAAAACCTGATGTCTTGGTCAGTACTTGAAGACAAATTTTTGTCCGGATTTCGAAAGATTTCTGGAATAGGGGTGGGAAATAAATAGACAATAATAGCAGTTCCTACTGCTTGGAGTAAGAGTATTGTTTTCTATTCAGTCACAGGCACTATTAGCTTGGAGTATGTGGATAGAGGGAGTGAGGCCTCCAACATGTGATCTACAGCATAATTTCAGAAGGATTTCCAGATTCTCAGTGGTCACACTCATAGGAGCATTATGGGTGTTGCACAGAATATTAACAAATATTCAGTTTAGTTATCATTTTCTTCTGAAAGGAAAAAAATAATCTGACCAGCTACTATATCAACCATGTTTCCCTTGTTCCGACATATTCAGATGGGAATAAAAGATAGCAGCAATTAGGGGGGGGGGGACAAAAAAAGCCAAATATAAAATTAATGAAAGCTTCATTGTATACACATTATCACTGCTTCAAAAAAGGACTTGTGCCTTTAATCTGTGAAAAAAACACTTTATGAATCTTTTCACACAGATAATTAGGTCTACTGCTGTAAGGAACTACTGCCATTTAGAGTGTTTTTCACTTTTTAAATGCTTAAGAAATGTCAAGATTTATATCTCCTTTATTTGTCTAACAATAATATCATTCCCACTCACAGCATGGAGTACTTCCTTGCTAGATGCTGTCAAGTTCATTCATTACCAAATAAACCTGTGTGAGATATTGAGGTTGCTGCTTCTGAGTGAATTTAAATTATTTGATACTGTTAAATATCTGCTTTTGGACACCAAAAAGCTACATCCTGCCCCTCCATGGCCGTAAGTGGTTTACTAGCTTATTAAAATCAAATATGAATTTTACATGGAAGAATACAAATTTTCTTCTACAGTATTTGCACCTTTTCATTAATGAGATAGTTAGATGCTATGGAAATAATAGACTTGTCCAAACTATAGAGGGTTCACCCTCGTGCTTGCAGAAAATTCAGTGTCTTTGATGAACTCTTAATTTCCACATATAATAATTTTGCACAAACATGGCTTTGATCCGATGGATTACAACTGGTGTTGTCTGGTCAAAGACTGTGCTACTTAGTGGTTAAGGACTATGCACTTGAGGATATACCAGGCTATTTTATAATGGATGGATGTGAAATTATCATTCAGAAGTTAGATCCACTAAATATATTAGTATAATAAGAGACAGGCAGCTGTGCTTTCACATGTATACATATTCTCTTCTTACTAAAAGAAATCAAAAGTCTTATCACATCTACAGAATTAAATAATTTCTGCTACCCAGTTCAGTCACTCTACCAGAAGTATGTATCTGATTTCTGAGTTCTATACTCAACAAATATTTACACAGACCTACGTAAGACAGTAAATCCTGATAAGCATTGCCGAATCTTCCACTGTACATCCCTTCATAACTTGAAATGGCTTTTGTTAAAAGTGCACTGTCTTAGAGGCATAACTGTTTGACTTCAGATCTATAATTGAAAGATAATTTGTATTCTTAAATCAAACAGATTTAGTGATGCATTGTATTATAAATATGTTTATAAATACTTAATAAGCTCATGCCTTCTGTAGAGTACATCTGAATTGATCAGTCCAGATGTGCATTAAAAATGTATCCTAATAAACATAAGGTTTGTCAATGTGGAGTAACTTGTTATACTGTAATACCAGAACTTTCAGTTTCAAATTTCATCAGTGTCTAAAAAACTTCAATATACTTTTTCATGTAGAGGTCACTGGCATTTAGTTCAATAATCCTTTGACTTGTATTCATTAGAGAATCAATTTTCTGTATTCATATACATATACATCTGTAGTTAACTATGATAAATGCATGCATACATTTTCTTTGTATATTTTAAATGACTTTCTTAGTGTTTTTCTTATTTCAGCAGGCTACTTCCAAAGAATGTCCCCTATGGACATTTCCAGTCAGTGACTGTAATAAACAAACTTATCTAAACTGATAAACAAAAACACAAACACATACAAATAAATCAATAGTAAAGTATTATCACTCACCAGTCATATAGGAAAGAACAAGGAGGGAGGGGCTTGGCAGGTAAACAAGAAGGAGGAGGCTTGTCAGGTAATAATAACTCACATTAAAGAAAAGAGAGGAAATGAGACCCGATATCCAGTTGGTGAGATACCGCATGTAATTCCAGCTTTTCTCTGTCTGCTTCAAATAGCTGGCCAATTGGCATATTTTCTTTAGGTATGTCTCTAGTGATTTTTCAACCACCTTCAAGATGGATGCAGAGCTTGTCTTGTACTGAATTCCTCTTCTTATTATAAAGCCTGTACATCTTAACAGTGGTAGGGATGGGGTGCAATGGCATATAGCGTGGAAATGTAAATAGTTTGAAACTTCTTTTAGAGAGACATAATGTGTACCAGGGTTGGTAATTTCACACAAAGGTGAGTATACACACACATACACACAATGCCAGGGCTCATTCTCTGACTCTAGGTGTGTAGCAGAGCAGATAGAAACTGAACCTCTTTCACTGTAAGTGAGCATAAATGTATCAGTTAATTTAAAAAATATATTCTAGAGTACACAAATTCTTATATCAATTTCTGGTAGTCTTTTGTTTCTTCAACCTCTGCTGTTTTGCTTCAATGTATAAAGTATAAGACAGCATTTAATGCTTTGTTCAGACATATTCTATAAAACCATACATCTTTTTTTATTTGCAGATTGACACATATGCCCAGCGTGATCTAAAGAAAGGTCTTTTCTTATATGGAGCAGAAGGCAACATTGGACTGACTAATGCGTGGAGTATTATACAGACAGATGTAAGTTTACTACTTATCTGACCTTGGTGGATAACTCACCAATGTGCTTCTATCTCTTGATTCTCAAGGTTTGTTGAACACACTTGCTAATAAATAAGACCATTGCTAACATTAAAATGGATTAAGTCCCAGTCACCACACATTGTAAAAATGCTAAGTTATGAAGTGGTGTATGCTACAGTACCAATACAGTATATTTGTATCTATGTCTGTATATTTTTGTGTACTGTTTGGAAAGGTGCATCTGTGCGTGTGGGTGTGTTTGTGTCTGTAGATTTTTGCAGTGAAATTTCCTGATCTCATGAGGTGGCATGCAATCGATGGTATGTTTTAGGTTATGTATCAAGCTGCCTTCTTTTCAGAATCTGCTAAAGAAAAGAAATGATGAAAAAGAATTAGCCTTTGCTATTTCTCTCTGAAATGGGGATGCAGCTGCCCAGACTGGAATCTAGGGATACATACTCCATATTAAACGCATATTTCAGACAAATATGCATTTGCAGTCTCACTTGTAACAAAATTTGCCATGATTTCTTAATAGAACTCTTTGCTTTGGCATAAATAGGAAATCCAGAGATATCAAAAGTTAGTTTTATTTTAAATGGAAGTACGTAATAATCTCTGGAAACTGCGTAACAGCACTGCCACAATTATAAATAGTACTCATGCATGTATTGTAGCTAAAATTCTACAATAAACAGCATACATTCATTCTTCAATGTTTTATCTAAGGCTGCCCTCCTAAAGAGACAGTGTTTCTTAATCTCATGTAGTGCTTTTTATTTAAACATAGTCATATATTTGTTGTTTCAACGCAGACTTCTGAACATGTGTTCCCTAGCCTTTAGTCTTCCCCTCCACTACCTGTCTTTGTAGGTCATGCATTAATAAATAAATTATGCTATGTGGTCAGATTTACTTGCTGTTTCTTTTCTCAATGTTCTTTTTTTGGATCTACTACAAGCGCTTGCATGCTATATGCTTATGATACACTTACCACTTGTTTCAATACGCAAGTGCTCAAACTCCCGCTCCCAAATGGTCATTGTTGTGAAAATATCCAGTCATTACTAAAAACTGAAACTAAGCAGTTACAAATTCTGACAAATGTATTGTGGTAATACATAGGCTTTTAACATGGAGTACTGCTGAATAAAACTGCAGCAACAGCCACATGCAAATAACTGCCAGTGCCATCAGTAGTGTAAAATAAACTGTTACATAGCACTTATTGTACCTGTAATCTCCTTTACAGAGTGTGTGTGTGTGTGTGTGTGTGTGTGTGTGTGTGTGTGTGTGTGTGTGTGTGTGTGTGTGTGTGTGTGTGTGTGTGTGTGTGTGTGTGTGTGTGTGTCTTGGTCTAACACAATTATTTTTCCTGAAACTATTTCCTTTACTTAATATCTGTGAAAACACATGAATTTAGTCTTAACTGGTATAACATAACTACAGTAATATTGTTTGTATCCTTCTTTATAAATTTTAGAGATTTCATGCAAGTACCTTGTATGTATTCTTACAAACGTTTAAGATAGAGGGCATTTCAGTCTGCCACTATATGCATGCAATCAGACATAACCTTTTATTTCTTCAAATTGGTAAATGTGCTGTTTACATCAAATTTACAAACTTTTCCAGACTATTTGTCATAAGTGGAAAACCCTATACATGCGCTGACACTTTGAAAAAGAAATATCAAGTCAAACAAAACAAACAGTAATTGCTGAAAGTCATTAATGTATCTTGAAATCCCTAAATATCTTTGAGGCTTAAATTTACTAATTGTGAGATTTCTGTACTTCACAACTGAGGGAAAAACTTGGAAGCAATTTGTCTCAGACTTGGAATGCATTCCCTCATATTGACATTTTCAGTTCATCTTTTTGAAAATCACAATTTCACCATTCAGAATTTCAATAAGTGCCCATTTTTCCCATTTTAGAGCACATTCAAATTTTCACAAGGAGGGAACTACATTTACCAATAACCTGTGTCTCTCTCTGGCTGCTCATGCTAAAGCCATTGTACTCTCATATGTTTGATTAAAACCTTATATAATTTATCAGGATGTGGTCCAACAATCTCCAAGGTAAAAGTCTTTTTCTTGAGGACTTTTTACCTAGCCACATGTTAAGGACATCACTTAGTAGCCATTTGTGATGTTGTATATAAATATAAAATAAGAAACCATATGCAGTGATGCCAAGCCATGTACATTGCATTTATGTGGATGCCCACAGTTTGTCTCCTTGCTGCCCTTCTACTGTATAGCTTATTTGGCAAATATCTGGCAAACCTTCTGTTTTCCATTAGGAGACTTGGGTACAGTAAGTAGGGCCCATACATTTTCTCCTACAACAGGCAGTAGGCCTGTGTGGTTAGTTATACCCTTTGCTTCTCTCTGATTTGCCACTTGCTATCAGTGGCAATTCACGTGGAATGTCTTATTCCATAGCATCTAGAAAAAGCACCTCATATTCATCCAAAACACAGAAACTTGTCGCTCAGAACACTGAAGGGCAATGCCAGAATCTCTCTACTGAGACAGATTTATGTTTAGGAATAGTAAAGCAAGTAGATTCATTGTGCACATTGTAGACATATTTTCTTCTGACATTTTATATTACCGTACCTCTAAACCTTGTGAGATACTGGGCTGTAAACCAGCTTCTTCGGCTGATATTGCCATAGACATTTTTGAACATACAAATCTTTAGTATTAAATCACTCCCACCTGCTACCATAAAATGCAGTATTAGAACCTGACTGGAGTGTTGCTGCTCATTGACTGCATTAGTTAGAAGAGAATCTGTCTCTGGATTGCTCAAGATTGTATGCGTGCTGTAATTGTTTTGTTGCAATCTGTTAGTTCTGACAGAATCTGATTTGCTCACACATCTCATGTTATTTAGAGACCATTAGTTCTCGCAGTATTTCTATATAACTCCCATGGCCTGCCTGTAGTTTTAGAATGTCTATTTGCAGTAGTTTGTACTTCACATCCTAGGTGCATCCTGTATTCACAGAAATCAAATACCCTTAATTGTAACACTGCCGTGACATCTTTATTGTTGTGGTCCCCTGTAATGAATATGAGATGCTAGCTGCCACCACTACTCATTTTGTATGAGGTACTTGGGCTATTACCATTCTAAACATCTTATAAAGTGACATTTTCTACCTTAAAAATGCATCTAAGGGAGCCATAATAAACCTGATGTACATGTTTTTCTTCAGTTATAGGTTTATTTTGTTAACTTTTTTCTCCAGGCATTCGTTTAAAAAAATGTATATATCTCAATATGAGGTATTGACAACTCTGTCATGGAATGTGCAGTTTTGAATGAAAATAAAGGAGACTTAAATTCAGTTATAGTATAAAGAATTCATTTACTATCAGCAAACAAATTAAGATACATTCTGTGTCGATTTCTTATTTTACCTTCAGAATTTGCAACAGAATTTAACACTGTCAGCTGCAAAATGATAAATAACTATGGTAACTATACATTTTAAAAATTGCCATATACAAAAACTCATATATGCCTATACAGTATGCCTATACATTATGAATAAATTAGTCATCGTAAGACTTCTTTCTTGACGCACTACATTTTGAAGTTCATGCCTATTTATTATTAATCTGTAGTTATTAAGCTGCTGAAACTGACATTAAGAGTAGAATAACATGTCTATATACTTTCAAAGAGAATGACTCTATATTTACTTTGATAGTTTGTTGATCTCATGTAACCCCCCTCCCCACACACACACACACACACACACACACACACACACACACACACACACACACACACACACACACACACACACACACACACACGTGATTGACAGCACAGTCATCTAATCTTGCTATTGGAGAAGACACCAGGGTGTAAAGCATACACAGCAACTGACTGACATTAAACGTTAGTTTATACGTTAGTAATGAATGGGTTGGATGCCAGCATTGCCAGTAGCCCAAGCTAACAGATTATAACAGTAGTTAAACTTGATAAATGTTAGTGAGAAACTGACATGAAAGTGAGTACTAGGTTAATCACAGTCCACTAGCGGTAATAATGTTTCAGAACTAAATAAAGAAAATGCCTCTACCTGGTACATTTGTAGTGCAGTTGAACAATCCATTCTATGTGAAAAATACACAATATATATGAGCATATGTGTGTGTATGTATACACACACACACACACACACACATATATATATATATATATATATATGGGGTTTACTTCACATAACAGAAAACTCATTTGACAGAATTTCATTTGGCCGAGACCAAAATACCTAATTTTCAAAATACTGAAAACTCATTTGACTGAATCTCATTTCATTAAACTTTAAGCCATAGACATTATGTGGGTTTCCCTTCACCTGTGACTTGCTTGTGATAAAAATAATTACTGTAACTTAAAATGCTGACTGTCAGAATACCAATAGTCATATAGAAAGTAGTGTTGTAGTGTTTCTAAATCTGGGTATGTCTCTCTACATTTTTATGGGAAGTATCTAAAGTAATATGGCGGATGTTTTGTGTGTTCCCAGCAGTAGTGGCAGCATGTAGAGTACTGTACAGCAAGTAAAATGTATATGCCCTTTTCCCCACTGTATTGTGATCCTGGAGTTAGTATATATAGTTAGAGGGGTGTGGGGGGCACAGCGGGTCAAAGGATTAAGGTAGTACTGTAGTCAAATGCCTTTTTACCAGTCTTTCATAGCATTTCATAACATTTGATGTAAGGGCCACTGTCCAGTAATCATTTAGATAGGTGGGGTTGGCTTTTTTAGGCAGAGGGATTATGTTGGTAACTTTGAAGCATGTTGTTACTTTTTCCTGAACAAGTGAGGTATTGAAGATATCTATCAGGACTATGCACAACCTTTAAATACTTTCCCCAGAACATTATCCAGGCTGGCATCCTTCCTGGGGTTCACTTCCTCAGTTGGTTCCTTACATCCACAGCATTGAAGTTGAGTACTGCTTCCTTTTGGTCACTGAGAAGCTTTACAGCCTCCAAGTTGTTTTTCTCTTCAAACCTGCCATAAGATGCGTTTAGACTGTCCATTAATTCAGTGCTATCATTAAACAGAGCTGACTTTTTCTTGTAATCAGTTAGCTGTTGAATACCAGGCCACAGACTTCTTGAGTATTTTGCATCCTCAAAGCATCCTTATATTGCCTTTCCTACTCCCGCTTAGCCTCTTTGATACCGTTTATTTTGGATTAGCCCTTGCTACACTAAGACCTGTCTTATCCTTTGCCCTGAAAGCAATGTTTCTTGCCCTCAGCAGCTCGAACACCTTGTTGGTTAACCATGGTTTTTGGTCGGGTCTTACTTTAATATTTTTTGTGTTTGCTACATCCTCCATGCATTTGGATATGTAAGCCATAGTTGTCTCAGTAAATTCATCTATATTCACCAGATTATTCACTGTGGCTGCCTCCCTGAAGACATCCCAGTTTGTGGTATCAAAGCAGTCCCTAAGACTTTCCTTGGCTCCTTCATGCCAGACCCCAATTTGTTTCTGAGTGGTCTTATCTCTGATCAAGAGAGGGTTTGTAAGCTGATATTAGTTTTATACAGATGTGATCAGAGCAGCCCAGGTTTGGTTACCATACAGTTCTGTGTGCCCTTTTTATGATAGTGTAAGCCTCGTCCAGAGTATTTGCTCCCCTTGTGGGAAAATACACAATTTGGTAGTAATTGGGTAGCACTTCCCTGAGATCTGCCTTGTTGAAGTCACCATCTATCATAAATGCACAGTCAGAATTCTTGTATTGCAGCTCACATATAGTATTGTGCAGTATATTTAGTGCTTCAGTGATGTTAGCACTCGGTGGTATATATACAGCTGCTGCAGACACCATTTAGTTCTCTGGGCTCATAAAAGGGTCTGCATTTCAGTATCAGAAATTCCACATTTACAGAGCACTGTTCAATCACAATGTTGCAGTTTTTGCACCAGCTGTCATTCACAAAAATGTTCACTCCACCTCCCTTAGCTTTTCCACACAGAGGTAGGTTCCTATCAGCTCTGAACAAGTGAAATAATCAAGGCTTACAGCACTGTCACTAAACCTGTTATTTAATCAAGTTTTTGAGAAGATTAAAAGACGGGAATTTCTTACCTTGTTTGTGGTGGTGAGGTCAAGCCTGAGAAAGTCCATCTTGTCTAATGAGCATACATTTGCTAACAGAATTGAGGGAAGTGCAGGCCTGTGAAGGTTTGTTTTCAATCTGGCAGCAATTCCAGCTCTACAGTCTGTTTTCCTGATTCTGCTGCATCTCATCCTGATTGTTTAAGAACCTTCCATTTCCTGATTTAGGTACTTTGAAGCTTATATGGTTAGGATGCTAAGTTCCAGCAGTTCTGTGAATGTTGCAGGCCCCAGATGCTCTGTGGCAAGCAGGGAATTCAGCAAGAACAGCAGCGCAATCAAATACTTGATTTCCAGAAGTTTCTTTCGACTGTAAGTAACAGCAAATTCATTTAAATGACTGGAAAATTATTTTCTTGGTTTTTTGCCAGAAAAATAAGACAAATTAAGCATTTCTGTGTCACGAGCTAACACAGCCGCAGTGTCCCTGGGCTTATATATATATATATATATATATATATATATATATATATCTACACACACATATACATGTGCATAGTGATTAAAAAATATATTTATATATGTATATACACATAGTGATTAAAAAATATATATATATATATGTGTGTGTGTGTGTGTGTGTGTGTGTGTGTGTGTACATACATATGCTCAAATGGTATAGGTAACACCCCCAAAGTTCGCCAGGTCCCTGTCCAACCATATGCTCCCCTACCTATGTTGGGCTCCTTTTCTCCAAAACCTTTACAGTCATAGTCCCCTTTCTCATTGGTCAACCCTTCCAGCCACCTCTCAGACCCCACAGGTTACTATTGCCTACACATGCCTAACCCTTTTGGCGGTTATATACCCATTAATTTAAGAGCTAAGTTACACCTATTTTGTATATACATTCCCATTGGATAGTGGACATAGAGTTTTTTTGAACTGTTTCCATAAATTGGTAAGTGGAGGTTGTGTATTCATTCATTGTTCCAATACTTTGGATCGTTTCCAGAAGGAGTTTTAAATTAAAAAGAATGAAAGAGCTAAAACCATCAGGTCTCATATCTTTGGCTCTGCAATCCTATCTTCGGTTTAAGTCTCTCTTTTTTTTTTTTTTTTGCCTTTCTTATCAGTTTCTTGTAGTCCTTGGACTTCAGTGGTGTTGTTTTTTATATATATATATATATATATATATATATATATATATATATAAATGCACAACTGTGGGTGCAAAAAAATGCATGTAGGAATGCTCAGAATGCTCATTTGAGTGAATCACATGTGGTTGAATTTAATTTTATATAGTGTAGGTAAGCAGAAGTGTGCAGAAAAATAAAAGTTTGAACGAAAGAGTGATTGTTGTCAAAATGTGCAAGACTGTTATAGCAGATGTTGTGAATATATGACAGTTCACATGTTAGGTTTAGAGTAAGGGTTAGGTAAGTGGACAGTCAGTGTTGTGCAAGTTTTACGCTGTGTGCATTCCTTATCCTTTTGTCTTTTTGTACTGGTACTGTTAGGGAAAGAGTTTTTAGTTATACAAGCTAGGATTAGGGTTAGCATACATGAGTAAGTTGGTACAGGGGTAAAAGCCTTTTCCCTCTACTCAGCCTCATACAGAGTCATGAGGAGTGATGTCTGGTTAACCTTCCATGCTGTGACTGACACAGCACACTTTGAACGTCTTCACCTAAATACAACCACTGATAAAGCAAACCCTAGCTCTTTAGACCTAAATCTATACTATCATATCAGCAAAACCAAAAGCCTTGACAGATACCTGAGCCAACGAGTACCTCATTTCGGGGACAGAATGCCCTTACCCATCAAGCAGTGTCCTTTCTTAGCACCTTTTAAAACCAGTCTAGATAACTGCATGGGTGATTCCTAATTGTCGCCAGGGATATGCATAAAAAATCTATTTAAAGCGAACATTGTCATTCTCCCACAGTATTGGGTGATATGGCTGAGCTTCTCAGTCATTCTTCTCTGGCTGTAAGCTTAATAAAAATCTATATATCTAGGGCACCTATACACATACATATTTGTGTGTATATCTATATCTGTATCTATTTATATATACATATATATGTAGGAGTATGTTGAGTATATTAATATTGGTTGTACACACAAATTAGAAACTTACCTTTCATTGAAACACTATTTCTTCAAATCAATAAACTGACCGAAAAAGAAAAACAATTTATTTTTCTGATTAGTTAAATAAAAAAAAAAGTCTGCATAGTTGTGCTATTAGGGAAATGGTGTTTAGTCCACCAATTGTTAGGGCCATGGTTAGGAACAGGGGTAGGGCTACAGTTTGTGGTATGCATATTAGTTTAGGGATCCCAGAGATGATAAATGGAAACCCATTTTATTTTCTAATAGAAACAGTAATAGAGAATGCAGCATCCAAAAAAGTGTAGATTCAAATACCACCATAGATTATACTTTGTTTTTTCCAGTTACCTATACCTGGCTAATAAACTACCTGTAAAAACGTTTATTGGCAAAGCAAGACATAATCTAAAATGCTCTAAATGCTCTAAAACGCTCTTGTTTGGCATCTACTTCTCTGAAGTACAGGCCAACACTAAGGGACTCTGGCTAACAAAGTTTGCAGATGACTGCAAACTGGGAGCCATTATTGAATCACCAAATCATGTGGATATTCTACAAAAGGGCCTTACAGAAACAGATGCTTGGTGCCAGAGCCATGGGCTCAAGCTCAATGCCAAAAAATGTATAGTTATCCCATTTGGGAAAAAACATGTACCTGTGAATTACCACATAGGTGGCAGTGCACTAAATACCGAAAGTTTGATAACAGACTTAGGGACACAGGTGGACAATTGTCTCACCTTCGATAACCACATCACCACAACAGTCAGGAAATCCTTCTATGTGGCACACCTCATCGCTAAGGGCTTTTCATCAAGAAAAAGGAGGTCATCGTCCCACTGTACTCATCCCTCATTAGACCCGTTATAGAATACAGCACCCTGTTTGGTATGTACCTCTCAAGACATCTGCAACAACTGGAAAGGCCACAGAAACACCTCACTAAAAGAATCACAGGCCTAAAGCAGATGCCCTATGCTGACCGTCTAAAAAGATTCCACTTATACTCTGTCACATATCGTCTACTCAGAGGCAATCTCTGCTTAACGTACAAGGCCATGTCAAACCCAGAGCTGTTGGACATGCTACACTTAAAGAAATCCCAATCCCTCAGAGACACATGCTCCAGGGATCTAAACCTTGTCATCACAATGAACAAAACATGCTAGAGGGATAGGTTCCAGACCCAGAAACTCCCCAGACTCTGGAATAGACTGCCCATACATGTCAAGCAGAGCGCCTCTTTGGCCCTCTTCAAAAGGAACCTTGATGATTGGATGGGAGATAGGAAATCCCCACCCACCCCCGGGGATCACGTCATTCGGCCTGCTAGACAGGGGTCTAGGGAAGTAAATACTGTGGGAAGAAATAGCCAGGGAATTGTTATGGCTAGGCTTATGTAGGCCGTAGGGCTGATAGCCTAGTACCACCCTATGAACCTATGCTAGGTTGAAAATACTAACAGTAGTAATGGATCAGAAAGTAGCAGTACAGAGAACATGACATGATATATGTGAAATAAATGTGTATTTTTTAAGAGGAATACATATATCTACGAATGTCCAGTAATTAATCTGGAGCAATATGACAGAACTATAGTAAAACAGAGCAAATATGATTACCTTACCCCACTGGTGGTTTACTGTGTAGTTTTGTCTCCTGCATTTGTTTTCTTGTGATTAAGAAAAAGAAAAGGTCATTACAGCAGTTACAATTTATACACAGTTAAAACTAAAACTGGTAATAATGCGCCATTTAAAAACTCACAGATTTATATTTTTTTTAAGAAGTTTTTTTTCTGTGTTTTAGAATATATAAATGAGGGTCAAAGGGGTGGTGATTTTATAATCTATTCTTAAACTGAAAAGGTAATTAAGTCTATATGCAAATAAGTACGCAGGTCTTAAGACTTTAAATATAAAAAAGATTAATACTTGGTAAGTTTTAGGGATTGTCACAGGCTATTATGCTGTTTTACCTGTCTTTTTAAGCATACAGACTATATTTGTATTACGGTGGTGGTGCTGTGGTAGCGTTGTCGCCTCACAGTAAGACGCTGTCTGGTTCGACTCTCAGTTAGAGCGTCTGCATGGAGACATGCATGAATGGGCATACCTTCATTGAAGGTTGTGCGTCAGGGCTGGCAACTCAGTACGTAAAAATCAACTGCCAATCATTAGCGGACCGGAGTTCCGCTGTGGTGATCCCTAACCGGGAAAAGCCGAAAGTCACAACACAACATATAACAACTTTGGATCTGAACTCAGTTTTGATGAAGTCTCCTTATAAGAAAGTGCTCAATTGAGGTGAGAATTTGAATTTAATAAAATGGATCTTTAGTTTGAAAGTGGATTACTGCATCCATTTTGGGTATATTTGTTGTTTTTATTAGTCAGTGGGCATTGCTTACTGCAATTCATTTTAATATACAATTAAGAGGTTACCAACAAGAAAGTGCTCGATATTTCTATACAATTGTCAACCGGGCTAGCCCACTGAACATAAGTGTCCCCTTTCAGGGAAACCTGGAAGCACTGTTTGGTCAAGTGACTTGCTCAGAGTCACACAGTAGGCAGATATAAATGCAAGGAAGCAAAAGTGTGCCCTTGACTCATTAAGAGATTAATGCCCTTAATCCTCTGCACTAACTACCAGATATTTTCATTAAGCCCAAGAGATATTCTAATCAAGGGTGTAGCCAGGCATACTCTTTGTACTCTATAGAGTATATATATTTTTTCTGACCACTGGCAGAAATACCAGGGCCTTATCAGGCCATATTATGTCTATAACAATCTAAGTGGATGCCTTTGCCAACATGTTTATACCTTACTTAGAGAGAGGATCATGATTCTACAAACAGTACTTCTAATAGTTTTTGACTGAGCTGCTGAGAATGCTACACACGTTAAGTGCTGGGCGGGGGCAACAGCTTGAGTGATGTACACATTTCATAAATGCCATATGGATGGAGGCATAGCTTTGAGAGTACAACATTTAATTCATTGACTCTGCACCCCTGATTCTAATGTGAAATAACTGGTAGCTTTCTGGTGCTTCATACTGGCACTGACAGCAGCATCTTCATAACAATCCTGTTGAATTTTCCTCCTCCTTTTTGGAAGAGTAAAACTTTACAACATGAAGATAATAGTGGTGGTTGGAAAAGTAGTTTAGTGGGCAAGATGGCAAATGTGGTTGTAGAGAGATCAGGCTTCAATGAATGAAGTTTGCAGTCTACAGTAAATGACTTGTCCATATAAATAGTCTGCAAAAAGAAAACCATTTCCAAATGTAAGCCTAAAATATAGATTTACATAACCACTTACATTTTATCTGTGACCTCTGTGAAGATGCCATGATGAAAGGCCTTAGTAACTGTCCAGTATATTTTATTATATGTTATGTCAAAGTGATCCATTAATTGAAAATAACATACTTGTAATGAGAGTGTACTACCTGAGTAAGCAAATGTAAAATAAAATAAAGAACTGACTAAACACAGTACAGACAATCTCTCCAGTAGATCAAATAGTTTTGCTGTCTGTTGTGCTATTTATTTCGGAAATGCTGCCCATTTGATTACATTAACCTTTCTAGAGGCTTGTAGACATGTTCCTTATTCCAGATACTAGATTGGACATGTTTTAAATTGATAAAAATCCAAATTGACTTTATAGATGCAAATCAAATGGGAATCTCTATACTAAGAATAAAGCTAGTTCATGGCAATAGTCAAATGTGAATCAATTTATGAAGAGGTTAAACACATTCTTCTTTTCAATAATGCAAGACTTAATCCTATAGAATTTACCTGAAAATTAGATAGTATGAAAATTACCTGAAGTTTGGGTCATATATTAGTTACCTGAAGATCAATTCCACCGTAGTCCACACTGCCTCATCAACTTGTTTTAATAAGACTTCCAATGCTGGAGATAACAGACAAAATGTTTATTCCATCAAGAAGACCAATAAAATAAGATGTAAAAGCCAGTAAATACATGATAATCCAATCTCCCATATGCAGTAGTCAAAGTGATAACCGCTTTTGTCCACGTAAATCCTGGACTTTATCAAACCTAGTGCTTCACCATTGTGACTGCTGAAATACCTTTACTCATTAAATCAGTCAATTAACTTAATTGGTAATCACTCAAAGTTGCAAACACATTTTTTAACCCCTGAATTACATATAAAAATGCACTTGTTGCATTACACCTGTAAAAAGTACATGAATAAAACACTGGCCAGTGAACTGTCATATCAGATATTATCGCTTTTTACATAACTTTGAGGCTGCCTCTTTCAAAACTGGTACCAGGGAAACATATTCATTTATACCTGGTGAATAAGTGGCTCCCAACCTCAGTTGCCATTTAACTTCACTGCTGCCAATCCTGTTACCCCAACTCCTTCCCCGGGGATCCTTAGCAACAATTTCTAAAATCCCAAACTTAAACTTAACCCTCCCAGGACATTTCAGTGTGTGCTTAAAAAGGGAGACATGAACAACTCCCTTTTTCTACTTATTCACCAGGTATAAATGAATATGTTTCCCTGGTACCAGTTTTGAAAGAGGCAGCCTCAAACTTATGTGAAAAGCGATATCTGATATGACAGTTCACTGGTCAGTGTTTTATTCATGTACTTGTTACAGATGTAATGCAACACATTGTTTTTAACAATTTTTTTATTTTCAGTTATATTTTATAAGTGTATTTTTTATATGTAATTCAGGGGTTAAAAAAATGTTTTTGCAACTTTAATTGAGTGATTATCAATTAAGTTAATTGACTGATTTAATGAGTAAAGGTATTTCAGCAGTCACAATGGTGAAGCACTAGGTTTGATAAAGTCCAGGATTTACGTGGACGAAAGCGGTTATCACTTTGACTACTGCATATGGGAGATTGAATTATCAAGTATTTACTGGCTTTTACATCTTATTTTATAGGTCTTCTTCATAGAATAAACATTTTGTCTGTTATCTCCAGCACTGAAAGTCTTAATTAAACAAGTTGGTGAGGTAGTGTGGACTAAGGTGGAATTGGTTTTTACTGTGTTTGTTTTTTCCACTGGAGCACTCCATTGTGCTTTTTACCTCAAGATCAGACAGTATAACAGCTACTTTAAGATCACATAGTAAAGAGTTACCTAAAACCATTCATCATAACTGTTGCAAGCCACATACCTAAGCAGTTATGCCACTGAAGGTTAGGGACATAAAATGCAAATACACACACCTCACTACTGGTGGGGTCATCAGCAAGTTCTATAGTTGCTAATGAACAATTAGGGCCCTCTTTTCATTGAGGTTTGCCCCAATTTGAGTACAAGAAAGGAGGCTGACCCTATTGTCACTAATGTGTAGATGCTCTGGGCTAAGAACAGAGAGAATATCTATGTTGCTGCCTATACTTTGGACAGACAACAGTATATGCATGCTGCTATCTGTCCATAGTACAGATGAGATATGCCTACATGCTGCCATGAGTTTTGACATTTAGTTGAAAACTGAGGCACAGAACACAGAGCATTGTGTTCTCTGAGGATTAGACAGCCACTTGTATGCAATAAGACTTTCACTAGAGTGATTCCATGCAACAGTGTTGCAGACGGGGCAAAAATATATAGCTTCTTGACATTGCATTTACTGACACTTGTACTGAAAAAAAGACTGTAAGGTAAGTAAATAAAAGGAAAACTTAGCAGTAACATGAGTGTTGCAAAAAATGCACAGGACAAAAAGGAAGAATTGATGGTCATGACTAATAATGCCTAGACTGAAGAAGAAAAACCTCACGTAGAGGCAGAGATAGAATGAGGCCTAGTTATGGTGGATAGTAACATAAACACTGGAGATAGAGCACCTTGATATGTATGGCAACATATTGGGATACACAGTTTTAGGACTCATGGAGAAGATAACAATAAAAAGCAAGAAAGTATGAACTGTATATAAGGCAAAAGGTATCAAAGTAGTGACAGAATGAGTAAACAAGCACACGACAGGCATTGTGGATAACAATGTAAATTAGAAATAACAGCAAAGTCTCCACAGTGATTGTAGACAAACCCCTCATGATGAAGAAAGGCAGAAGGAATAAGAAATCTCTTTCAGATGGAGGGGAAGGAAGGAAGGTACTGTCGATTGGGATCATTTTATGCCAGTTCTTAAATGAAACAAATGCAGCCTCATCTTAAAACAGGGTCAGTGCTGATTCCCATGCTTCCCACAGCTACTACTAGAAACTGCTGAGAACGAGGAACCTTAGATTTGGGAAGGAAGGGAAAATTTCATCACAGGCAGTACAGAATCAGAAATCAAGTGACGACCACATAATGCCACATACTGTCAACTAAACTGCAATACCAAACCACTAAAATATGAGTTTCTGGACAGAAGACACTTTGACATGGGATGAAATGCCTAAGAAAAGCTATACCAAGCAAGCAGGAAGGTAATGTGTAAGAATATTGTGGACACACAAAAGTTGCCATCATGCAGCAAGCCTTTTCATGAAACAAATCAGTAAATCAAAAAGTTATTAAATGCCTCTGTGATTCTGAAATGAGTAGGTATCAAATGTTAAGGTAAATGCACTCAGAGAAATAAAAGAAAACTGTACAAGAGGGTGAAATATAGCAATAGCAATAGCAATCACAGGAGAAAGAAGCAAAGGAGATTCTGAGAGAAACACAGGCAATTTAGTCAAGATATGAGATAAAACTATTTTACAACTAGAAAAGGATAAAACTGTTTTACAACTAGTAAGGCAACATAAAAGAAGGGATACTGAGCCATAACAAAATAGGTTCAGTATTCACAGATTAAGTTATGAGAGATTGCTTGCATCCACCCAATGGATTTACCATGGGTAAGAGTTCTATTTGTAGTCCTTTCATGAAGGAGCTAGTCATGAACAAATTCCAAAAACTCTAGGTGGACAAAGTAGCAGTCTTTAAAAGGTATCCTTCATAGTACAAGTAATTAAACTTTTGAAGAAATCATGGAGGAACCGTCATTTTTCTGAGATCCAGAAAAGGCCAAATGTGAAATAACTTCAATTTAGAGTGGGAATCGGGGAGATACACACAGCTACTGATCTGTCAGTTTATTCTCTAGGAAAGTTTTGTAATCTTTATGAAGGAAAGGATTGTCAGTCATTTAGAAATGAGTACGATGCTGGAAATATGGAAGCAAGGGTTGACAGTACAATATTGCTATATAAATACATTAATGTTATTTTACTACAAAGCTACTGCAGTAAATAAAAAAGTCTGTAATTTGTAACCTATAAAATTGTAGCAAACCATTTAACCTGGTATGGCATAAAAGGATTCACAACAAACAAGACAAACCTGGAGTGAATTGTAGGATGGCATCATGTAGACACCAACTACAGAAAACATTATGGGAGTGACTTGCTTTCACTCACATGAAACGATTGCTATCACTGGAGTACATCATCTAGTTTTTTCATTGTCTGTATGAGAGGTTTACCACGAGGTTTGGATTGAAAAGTATGACTGTAGCTGATGATAAAAATATAACGGAGAAAATAAGCAGAAATGTACAGAAAGGTTTCAAATATTTTGATATGTCTGGATGAATGATCAAAATAATGAATTTTTGATAGCAATAAAATGCAAGATATTGCTTCTTGAAATCAGTAAACTCAGGAAAATAATTATTAACTGATGGAGATGCTTGGGGTTAGTATAAGAGGTTGGGGGGTGTCATAATGGTTAAGGTGTTTACCTTACAGACACAAGGTGCAAGATTTGACATTTACATGGGATAACTGGCTTAAAATTGTCCACAAAGACAGTTAGCTTAACACTAATCTATACGTCTGTGTGTCTATGTCATAACAACAACAAAGCTGAAAGGAGCATAACATTGTAATTAACTAAAGACAAGCACCATGACAGACTTTATGTTGTTGTTGTTGTTGTTGTTGTGTCTTTCAGCTTTTCCCGGTTAGGGGTCGCCACAGCGGAACTCCAGTCCGCTAATGATTGGCAGTAGATTTTTACGTGCCGTGTTGCCGGCCCTGATGCACAACCTTCAACGAAGGTACGCCCATTCACGCATGTCACCACACAGAAGACACTCTAGCTGAGAATCGAACAGGACAACATCTTACTGTGAGGTGACAACGCTACCGTAGCACCACCACCACAGTATCATTCAGAAAAGGCATGTTAGCACAATGCCTTTTATTCTAGCAACTTTCTGATTTTATAAGATCAATTTTTAAAATCCGTCCTTATTTTTGGGCCTTTTCCCCCACATTATTTTTGGCTTTGTCCAGATTTGTTTTGCTAAGTGACTGAGAAGCATGAGGAAAGGATAGAAACAAACCAGGGTCTGCAGTACCAAACAATCGTTAATCCCAATAAAACATATTTCAGTTATATCTTTCTCACGGCTTTCCTTTTTTTCTGAACTAGTCACATTGAATGGATTAGTTTTCTGCATGCTTTGCTGCCTATACAGGCAAGCCAATAAGAGTCTTGTAACTTGTGTCTTTGCCAATCTGGTGATCTCATCTAATTGTGGATAATTGCGCTATTACTAGTTTGTATTTAGTGCTATCCCTTCTGCAGAAACACACCAGAATCAATGTTATTGCTGGACTGTTTTAATTAGCTTTATGCTAGCATTACCTTATTTCAGTTCGAATGTATAAAAGCTTTGAAAAATGTGTCACTGCTCTTTACTGTATATATGTTTGTCTAGCAGGACCTGGCAGACAATAAAAGGTACATGAAATACTGTTCTTATCATTTTCATAAGTAACTATTTCACTGGATGTGTTTCCATCATTAGATTATTTTGTCAAAATCCTGCAGTTATTTCCCTTGAAAAACATCTTGTTTACCTTCCGCTATAGCCATACTTGTCTTATTAATGCAGCTAAAGTGTAACTGTGACACACTCGCACATCTATGCTCTTTCTGCCAGTTGATTAGTGTTGATGCATTTGGTACTTAGAACCTGCAAAGTGATTCCATATCCAGTGGTTGGTTTGCCAGCATGACATATTGGTCCCTGACAAAATGTATTAACTTAAGACATTAGAAATATTCGACATCTGCTTTAGGTCCTTAATGTTTTAAATTCTATACCTGTGCTACGAAAGACAGCTGGCCTCTCTGCTGTGTTTTCCAGGACATTGATTCTCACTGGTACTCCATCATTTTTGTCCACAGTGCTGTCAGTTTCCTTTCTCTGTATTTATTTGTATGTCACACAAATATTACACAAGCAACATTAGTTCAGAAAAAAGCATGCAGTGTCAAATGACCCATGATGTTGACTAAAACAGAAGGCCAAACATTTCATTCATCTTTTACTGTTTGTTTTTCAGCATGGGTGAGAAACTGCATGTGTGTTTCCAGATGTTGAAGTACATAGCTGTATAATTCTTTCCTAGGATTCATAGATCAGTGATATTTTCTGTAGTCAATCACAGCCTTTAGATGACATTTAAATTAGAACAGTAAACATAAGATTTATCATTGCTAATTGTTCTGTTAAGCTGCCATCTGCACAAAAAAGCTAAATATTGCCATCACAACATTCCTGTACATATTTGGAGAGAAACACCCATATGTTTTAAGATGTATACATCATTAGTTTGTTTTACAACTCACTCCTGTCATTAAGAGCCCACTTTTGTGACACATATTCATGGAGACCTAATCTGTAGAATTGTCTATTCTACATGTTCAATTTCTGTTTTGTTATGAGAGAAAATGTTGAATTCTATAGCTGGAGGTTTTAATGAGAATATTAACAGTTTAGTTTTTTTTGGGAGGTCAGCATTAATAGGGCATCATTTAGCTAGATTTCTATGGAGGAGAAGGCATCTTGGGTGATCTTCTGGATATTAATGAAATTGTTGGAGGAGGAGATGATAACAATCATCTGCATATTGAATCAATATGCTTTGTTGGGAGGCTTTATTTAGATCATTAATGAATATATTGAAGAGTAGTGGTCCTAAAATGGATCTTTGGGGGACACCTGTGTTGTGTGCCAGGTAATCTGATTGTTGGTTTTGCCATCTAACTGATTGCTGTCTATCATTTAGGCAAGAGAAAAATCAGGTTATTACACTTAGAGAGAATCCAGGTTTAAGTGTTGCAATAGCTTAGGGTGTGATACTGTACCGAAAGCTTTTGAGAGGTCCAGGAGGTGTACTGAAGATGAAAGTCCAGCATCAAAAGCTTTATTCACAGTATCAATGAAGGAGAGTAAAGCTGTGGTCGTACTATGACCAGAGTGGGAGCTAGGAGGTTGTTGTTAATGAGGTGCTTTAGTAGTTGAGTTTGAATGCATTTTTCTGGGATTTTTGATAGTGAGGAGAGAATGGAGATAGGCGGGTAGTTTGAGAGATCATGAGCATTACTGCCTTTGTGTAGTGGGGTTATAATGGATTTTTTTCCATAGATGGAGTACATACAATTCAGTGATAGAATGACTGATAAGAATGCTAACAGGGTAAGATATAGCTCTGGCTGTAAGTTGTAAGTATTCAGGTGGTAAGTTAAAAGTGGAAAGTGAGCAGGGCTTTAGTTTGGTTAGTAATTTTAAAACTAGGGATGTAGGTACAGGTTGTAGTGAGAAGGGAGGATTGTGTGGAATACTATTAGAGGGAACTATAGTGTCTATAGAGGTGGATATGGGGTCAATTTATGTAGTATTTCTGAAAATTGGGTTGGTTTTCGAGGATGAGTCCTTGATTCGTTTTTGGATGATAACAATGAAACGGATATTAAATATATGTGCTATCTGGAGAGGGTTTTCGTCAGGAGAGGGTGATGGATTTTTAATGTTACCTGGATTAAGAAGGTAGGATACAGATTTCCGGAATTTTTTGGGATTATTACTTTGGGAAGGGTGTTTTGAGGAGAAATAGGTTTTCTTACCAGTTGTGATAACTTTTTTGCAGCATTTCTTAGTTTTTAAAGTTTTGTTCGTTTTCTGTAGTCCTACATTTTTTTCCAAATTTTCCAGGCTTTGTCTCTAGACAGGAGGGCTTGTTGGGTATGCTTTGATAACCAGGGGGCATGGTTTGATTTTGTACAAAGAGGTGCTAGACTATTTAGTGTGCAAAGAAAGATGTTATTAAAGTATTGAACATCATCATCTAGGGGCAGGGATTTTAATGGGGAGCAGTTTGGAGCTTGAAGGGTAGTGATAAATGTGTCTTAGTGGGTGAGCTTCCTGATAGATTTGTATGTGTAAGGTTTGGGGATGTGTAGCTGAGTTTTATGGGTGCATGCAGGCAGGTGGTCACATAGGGAGTTTGGGAGGCTACCGGTAATGGTGTAGTAGTGGGGGTGGGATACTAGAATCCAGTCTAGTGTAGGTTCAGTTTGGGTGTTTAATGCACGTGTATGCTCTATAATGAGTTGTGTGAAACTATGTAGATAAATGTTAGTATTAGCTTTGGAGGTTAGGTGTTGCCAATTGATGTTAGTGTCTTCTAGAATGATAGTTTCTTGGGAGATATTTTGGTTAATCCAACTTAGGACATCTTCTAAGTGAGGGATGTTTTGACCAGGGGAAATATAGATGGCAACAATGCAGAGCTGTTTGGTATGGATTATATGGAGGGATATCATTAGGATTTCCATACTATTGAAAGTGGAGACTGGTTTTGGATGTATATTTTATGTTAATAAATTAGGGCTACACTGCCTCCTTTTTTATGGTTCCTGTCATTATGAAGAATGTTGTAGCCTTGTGGAAGGATTTTGGAGTCAGATATGTGTTTTAAGCCAGATTTCAGTTATTGCTACTATGTCTGGTGAATGGTGACAAAGCCAAGACTGGAATTTAGTAATTTTGGTGCAGAGGCTTGATGCATTGATAGTTACATAGTATAAATCTTGGGTTTTAGGGGGAGTGGGTATATTTAGGTAGGTTCTTTGGTCCAGGATTGGGATGAACATCTCCACATTGAGGTAATACTAGAAGATGTAGAAGACTGTCTGGTGATGAGTTTTTAGTAACGGTAATTGTGGGTAATGTGTTAATTTCAGTTTAGTGGTAGTGGGGGTGAGGTGTGATTTGCCTAGGCATAGGGTGTTGCTTGCTAATAGGGATGGTGAGATGCTGGAGTAACTATTTAAGTTAAGACGCAAGTTAGTGATTAGTGTTGTGGATTTTGGAGGAGATGTATTTATTCTAGAGTGAGCGGTGGTGGAGAGGGATAATAGGAGTAGTAAAGTAGTAAGGACAAGTAAGATTAATAAAAGTCATAGTAAGTGGTACATAACTGAATTATGAGGATTTCAGAATGTATGAAATGCTATAAAAGGTAGTGGGAGGTGTAGTGTTATTGGAAAGCAAGAGGCAGGATAGTGGGAGGAGACTTTAATGATGTAGGGAATGGTATTGGTCAGGTGGCTAGAAGGTGGAGTTACAGTAAGTACAAATCTAATGAAAGTGGAGGTGGGTGGGAATGGGGCTAGGGTAGAGGAATGGTAGCGTGCTAGCCTCAAATAGACTTGAGTAGCAAAGCGTGAAAAAAACACAATTGGCGGACAGTCTAAAGGTAAACCCTTTTCGGTCAGATACCTAGTGTAATCTGAGAGTAGAATGGGCCCAATAGGGATATTTATTTCATAAAACTAGGTAATTGCCAATCTTTTACTTGACATCTAATAAATATTATACATTTAAGTTATTTATAGATAGGGTAGTAAGCAGAGTATAACTGGGTACAATGAAATCTAATGTTGGGGGTGGGAGAACAGCTGCCGTCCCTAGCTTGGTATTAAATATAATTGTCAGGATTTGATATTTATTACTTCTTATTGAACTTATATTCTTTTTACTGAGCATTATGTAATTGTTCTTTAAATATTTTAAATGTTTTGCCTTTCTATTCTTTAACTGGATAATTGATCTATCATGATGCTGGCTATTAGTATAAATGAGCCGTATGCAGAATTTGTATTGTTTGAGTACTGATGAAGAGTTGCTTTTAAACTTGAAAGCTTTGTTGTCGTTGTTTTTACAATTGTTTTGCCTTTTCTGCTTTTATTAAAGTTCATTAGCGATGAATGAGTTCCTTGTTATTTTTTGTTTTGGATTGTATTTATTCAAGTGGAACTCATTTTGACTTTAGGAGAGTGTGTTACATGGTTCTGGTAAGATTCAGTATGCTGGGAGAGATTCTTTAGGGTACAGTCACCTTATACCATAACATACCCTATCCTGAAGTGCTGTCACCTTTGTTTAATGTTGTATAGTAAGTCAATGATGAGTCATTTTTATTCAAAAAATGTGAACGCTAATTGGATGGACCAACCAGGGTGTCTGGTGTAAATTAAGCATATACAAATAGAAATAAGTCCAGACAAAAAACTGACCATTGAATGGCCAGACTTTTCTGTTGATATATGCTACACAGGGCAGACCAAATACAAGAAAAATCATGTATGTTTTGTAAAACTAAAGCAACAGAAATGTACCCGATTTTCCTTGTATTTCTGCACTGTCTCAGCAGACTGTTGTACCTCTGAACTGTCTGGATTTTTGGGGAATGTCCACATTTTTGTCTCTTACTAAAAGGGCAGAGATTCCTTTTTCTCCATTGCTTCTGTTGAACAGCCCTGATGTACTGTGCAAGCATGGAAGGTAAGTCCCATATGCTTGTGCAGTATATTAGAGATGAGATCAGATGAATTGGAAACAATGCAGAGGAAAACTGTGGCACCATTATACAATGACGTTATTTACGAAAGTTAAGCAATTTCTTTCTTTCTTAAGTAATGTAATTGTATAATACCAATAAACCATGAGTAGGTGTGGGTATATCAGGATTTACCCATGGCTTCATCCGCATGATCAGCCCACCCCATCTGTGGGTAAATTCTAATATACCTACACCCACTCATGGGTTATTGCTTAAGATGTGGAAGCAAGGCCACCAATATGGGGTATTGGGTATCCTTGTCCTGTTACATGACGTGCATGCAAGTGCAAGTCAGCATGTGGGTATGTATGGGTCTGAGTGAATGAGTGCACGCATGCCCTCACCTATGTCTACAGATGCAAGTTCACTTTTGTCACACTGGTTTGAAATGGTCCATGATGTTGAATTTAATAATAATAGCCATTTGTTAACCAGGTAGGCCCATTGGACACACAGTCCATTTTCAGGGATGACCTAAGGCTAATGTCTGGTTAATTGACTTTTTTTTTTAAAATGTCATGAAATAAAAACACTTAGTAACAATTTAATAAGGGATACTCATGAAAAAGAAGTAAAACTTTTTTTTTTTTTTTGTTATGAGGTTAGAGGATAGGGAAAGAGCAATAGTTATCAGATGAGAGTAGAAGTTCACTTTTATCAGGGAAGTATACACTATAGTAGCATGAGCAATAGGAACCAAGTTTAGTTATGAAATTTTTGTATATTGGGTATAATCAGTCAGGGTTGGAGCAGGGACAAAGCCAATGGTTCTTTAGATATTCTTTAAGATGCTTTTTGAATAGATGTGTGGAGCCAAGTGAAGACAGTTCAGTTGGAAGTTGATTCCAGCTTTTACCTACTGTGTTGGAAAAGAGCGAGTCCCCTGCTTTGTTGTTTGATTTGACATTAGAAACTAGAGGTTTGCTTGCTGAGCGAAGTGTAGGGAGATTTTTGTAGGGGCGATTAGATTAGTGAGGATTGGTGTATTATTGGGGTGATAGAGGATTTTTTGGGTTATCACAAGTTGCTGATAGAGTAGCTTATTATGCAGTTCAAGCCATCCCAATTGTTTGAGGTTATGACAGTGGTGAGTTCTATAGGGGGACAGGTAGCAAATCTAGCTATGTTATTATGACAGGTGGAAAGTTTATTAATGTTATTTCTAGATAGATTAGTATAAATTGCAGAAGAAGTCCAAAAACTGTGGCAGGAAAATGAAGATTGTTAATAAATAATGAGAAGATAAAACACAAAATCCAGCCTGGAGTCACCAATTATCACTGGGAGATTTGTTGTAGGATTTCAATGTAAGTGTTGTGATTCATATTCAACAAGTAGTAGAGTATCCACTTCAGTGTAGTAGTTTACAACATCACCCTTCATTTATATCAGACAGCAAGCAGTGTATCTCTTTCAAATCTTAGTTAAGATATGAGAAATGAAATTGTCCACTGATTAGATAATTACTAACAAACAGTCTATCCCTGCATGTCTTAATTAAAGATACAAATACTAGAAAATTAAAGGGTGTGCAAACTAGGAAATAATTTAAAACATTTAAAAGCTTACTGCAAATGCCATTTTGTTTTAGACAAACTATGCTAAGCAAAATGAAACAATGAAGCCTGTTAATGTAGTTATATGAGCCAACTAAGCTTCTCAATTTGCAACACTAAAAGACTATGCAAATTCAGGGTCAATGCACAGAGCATGAAACAAAGAAGCGGTGCTTCCAAATAAAACATACCATATTTCTATTTATAAGTACATCTGAAGGTGTATTCCACGACTCCTGATGGAGTCGCTAACTAAACACGTACTCAATTCCTTTGTGTATAGGCTCGATCGAACAGACAAACCCTGTATGCTCACTTACATCAAAAGCATGATATAAGGAGACTATAACACAGGCAAAGCTGATAGATAATGCAAAAACGCGCGACAATTAACAGTGCAAGAATAAAACAGCAAACTGTTGTTGCTATTAAAATATGCAAAACGCATATGATCTCATGTGGCTGATAGCATATTCACAAACATCTACACCAAAACAATGTCAACTGGTACTAACGGTAATCACAGCTACAAACGTGCCCTGTTCTTACCTCATATCTCACATGAAAGATGCCTACAACACTCACATAATCACCAAAGCTAGAACAAGGACAATAACATATAGAAAACGATCACATGTTTAGCCAGTAACTCATAATGCTGTCCGGTCCAAAGGACTTTACTGATCCAGCCAAGGTAACTGAAAACAGTCAAGTAACAGGTAATGTCCTACTGACAACTGCGGCTGGCAAACACAGAAGACGTAAACTAACGAGCGTCTACTAACGCAATATGAAACAGCCGCGTTAAAGCAATTCCAATGGAAATCAGCCCATCTAACATCAAAAGCCTACTAATCTATATTCAAAATACAGCAGGTGAAAGCTAGAACAGGGGATATAGAAAATATATAATAAAAAAATATAATGATAAACAACAATCAAATCGCAGACTGCAACCCACTCACCTTTACTAAATACAGGCGCTAGGAAGTTTCAGAGACCAACCAAAACAGGTGTTCAAACCACTTCCATTCTGCATGAAATCAACCAATTCAAAATCCATCAGGAGCCAGGACCCAGGCAAATGATCAGGGATCCAAGAAGTTAGCTATAGCTATACATGTAAAGTGCAAGGTAAAAAATGAAAACGCCTCTCGTAATATACATGCTAAAACCAAATAGGGACAATACAGCATGATGCATTAAAGCGCTGATAAACACAGCTGTGATGACACTGCAAACATACAGCCTCATCCAAGAGGTGAACCCACACTAAGGACCAAGATACCAAAAGTGCACTAGTACTGAACAAAGAAAAAAATAGAAAATACATTATGCGCTAAATAAGGTATCTGGTCAGACATACCAGAGGATGAAACCAAGATGAATATCAAAAAAACACTCTTTGGCATATTGATGCCCATGGTATCAGACCACAAAGTCCCCTTGTATTGTGTGCAAACCATAATATGAGTATGCAAATTGGAATGACTAAACGCACACCAAAAAATCAATCTATGCCAGACTGACATTATACCTATGGAGGCCAAGCGTAAGACAAGAACACAGTCCACTTGTAAATAAAGAGCTCTATGGAACCAAATCTGAATAGAATGAAATAATGCAAAGTCAAACATAAAGGCAGGTCTAGTAAATATAAACAGTACACAAACCAAACATCAAGACATGTACGTCTATTTCACAACTTCCTGCTGTTAAGAACAGGTTTAACTGATACGTATTGGTTAATGCCTGGGTATATATGAGAACAGAACAAAAATCCATTTAAGTTCCCTAACAGCCAACTGGTTCATATTATCTCCTTCCCTATTGTTAACTGCCAACAGCTCCAGAACCAAAAAACTAAAACTGTGTGCATTATGTTCCAAAATATGCTTGGCCAAAGCATTACTTTCATTCCCTTTCCTAATGTCATAGTAATGATTGTAGACCCTATCATGAAGTCTTCTCTTTGTGAGGCCTACATAAAAGGCTCCACAGGAGTCACATGTGGCCAGATAAATGAGATTGGTGCTGTTACAGTCACTGTGGAATCTGGGTGTGAACGTAAAGGAACCATCTGAATGTGAAAAACAAACATTTTTAGATATATGTGGACACATATGACAGTGTCCACAGGGAAAAGTCCCATATACATCACTAGAGTGGCCATTTGACAGGGAGCTTGGCTCTAAACATAAGGTTTGCTTTAAGTTATGGCATGTTTTATAGCTAAACCTCGGATGGTCCCCCACAATTTTCCTAGTAAGTGGATCTGTGATCAGGATGTTCCAGTTTCTGTTAATAATTTTATTATGTTCAGCAACGTCACTAGTATACTTAGTGACATAGGTAAGCCTATCAATGTACCTGTTTCCATTCAATGTATGGAACGGAAAACTCCTCCTTACAGAAGTAAGACCATCTGTCCTATTAAATACTTTCATGATGACTTCCTGCTTGCAATCATCTATTAGCTTGGGGGGGTATCCTCTTTCTTTGAACAGACCTTCAAGTATATTCAATTCTAGGAACATGTCATTCTTCTCACTGCAGATTCTACAAATTCTGTACATTTGACTTAGGACTATCCCTCTGAAGGTGTACCTGGGATGCATACTCTCAAACCGTAACAAGGTGTTCTTCCAGGTGGATTTCCTATATAAAGAGGTGACAATCTTGCTGGCATTAAATTCCAACTTCAGATCTAAAAAATGTGCTTGAACTGGAGAAACCTCAGCTGTGAATCTTAAAAAAGTAGATGTCATTTCTAGTTCTGTAATGAAATTGAGACATTCTGCTCTAGTCCCCTCCCACACAAAGAGGACGTCATCAACAAACCTCTTATACAATCTAACCTTACTATAATCTGTATGCTTAAATAGATGACTCAATTCCCAATGGTGGACCACAAGGTTAGCGTAACTATTCGCACAGGGAGTGCCCATGGCAACTCCCCATTTCTGAAGGTATAGCTGATCCTGAAACAAAAACACATTATTTTCAAGTATCATTTCAAGCAGACAGTTAACCAAAATCTGCCTGCTACTGCTATAACCTGAGTTGCTAACAAGAATCTCTCTGATAGCCTGCAGTCCCAAGTCATTGGGAATACTGGTAAAGAGGTTCTTGACATCCATAGTCACTAGTAATGTAGTTGCCCCCCTTTTATCTAGCACAAAATCTTTGAGAAACTCAATGAGCTGATAAGAGTCTTTCAGAATAACTGGAATATTATCCACCAAAGGTCGCAATAACCCTTCCACGAAGGAAGAAATGGTGGAGGTTATCCACCGTTCACCTGAGACTATAGGTCTCATTGGTACTGGTTTAACGCCTTTGTGGATTTTAGGTAGTCCCTTGATAATAGGAAGGGTGGGAAACTCTATGAAAAAGTATTCATATAGCTCACAGCTAATCTGACCACACATCAGAAGATCATATAGACTGTCATGCACCAACTTCACAATTTTTCTAACCTTCTCTTTAGAAATAATTTCATATACTTTGTCATCTGATAACATGTTATTCATAGTGGTAACATATTCTGAAGAATTCAAAATAACCACTGCTCCTCCCTTGTCAGCTGGTTTAACTATAATATGCTCATTGTTCTTCAGAGATTGAATGGAACTCTGTTCAGCTCTACTAATATTATAAAAACAACATCTTTTCTTAGATCGCTTAAACCATTCATAAAAGTCATTCTCACACATCTTCATGAAACTCTCCACATTATGTGGCATCATGGGAGTGAAACTACTTTTAACTCTGAAGAAACTTTTTAAGGTATTAGTATCCAAAACATTACTATCTTTAAACAAAATCTTCAACGAGACATTGCGGCAAAACAGCCTCAGATCTATTAGAATGTCACTTATGTAACTGACTTGTGAAGGAACGAAGTTCAGTCCTTTCTCTAAAAGGGAAAGATCGGACTCAGACAAGGTATAAGTGGAGATGTTACATACAAGGGAATTCAGTCTTTTCTTTTCTTGGTGGTGGTGGGTTATTGAATTCAATTTCTTTGTTTCCTGGTATTGGGATAATGTTCTACTGTTCCTTTTTTTTCCTTGGTCCTCTGCTGCTTGACCGGCCTCGCCATCCTGGCTGTTGCTTCACCGAAAGGTAAAAATGGTTACTTGCAGAGGACGTATCCTTCGGTTTAGCGCCTGCTAACAAAAACATCCTAGCTGCCTGTTGATTGGGAGGCGGAGTGTTGTTGTCCAAACTTACTTCATCAACAAGAGTAGAGACAGAATTGAAAGGCACAGGTGCTACATTAACCATACTGTTAGCTGTAGAAGAAGCAGGATGAGCCAAAAAAGAATCAGCGGTAGCACTGACTGTAGGCATCGATGGAGAGCTGGAAGCATTACTAGGGAGCCCATCTTTGCGTGTACTCTGCATACGTACATTCTCAGTTCTAGGCCATACAAAAATCTGGCCGCTGGCAAAATCATTGGCATCCCTAATAAGTTTCTTGTGTTTAACCTCCTTAAGTCTTTCACTGAAAGACTGTATCTGAACCCAGAGAGAATCAAGTCTTCTGGTAAAATATTCAGTCTTAAAATGTTCGATGATAGCTGTATGTTGTAAGTCTATCTTGTCTCTTAACTCAGCTTCCAGAGGAGAAAAATATTCCAGCAGCAAGTTAATATAGCTAAAACCTAATTGTATATTAAGGTCCTGCCATTTTCTTAACAGCAAAGGATGACTATTGCCATAGGAAGGCATACAAAAAACACGCATGCCTCTAGGCACTATCTTAAAGTGTATGCATGCCTCTAAATGGAGTCTCTGCCAGGCTAATCTCTGCAACTGATATAAGTCATCTTGAAGCACTCTAAAAAGTCTATTAAATTCAGCAACATTCTCACCATTCGGTGTAGTTGGTAACACGTCGGGTTGATTCGTCAATTCCAGAGCCAATAAAGGGTTCTCTTTACAGTGCTTGAGGAAATCCCAAGCCAGTACACCAGTAGTCCTCGTCTCTGGGCGAAAATCCAACTCAATATTGTTGTTCTCCATGTGTTAAACCTGCTAGCAGCACAACAGCAAGAAAGAAAAAGTCCAAGAACTGTGGCAGGAAAACGAAGACTCCCCTTGGAAAAAACCAAAGAACTATAAAACGCAAAATCCACTGGAGTCACCACACGGAGATAGTCACTGGTCAAGGAAGCTTCTTTATTTGGAACAAAAACACACAAGCGCTTTCATGTAGCTATACTACGCTTCTTCAGGTGTAATAAGACATTAATAAATGCAGCCTTTTATACAAAAGATTTTTGGCTCAAACTGACTAATTAAACACTGATTAGATAATTGCTAACAAACAGTCTATCCCTGCATGTCTTTAATTAAAGATACAATACTAGAAAAATAAAAACAAGTAATAAAAACAGTTTAAAAACATTTAAAAAATAATTTTAAGGCAAAGTTGCCTTAGACAAACTATGCTAAGCAAAAATGAAACAATGAAGCCTGTTAATGTAGTTATATGAGCCAACTAAGCTTCTCAATTTGCAACACTAAAAGACTATGCAAATTCAGGGTCAATGCACAGAGCATGAAACAAAGAAGCGGTGCTTCCAAATAAAAACATACCATATTTCTATTTATAAGTACATCTGAAGGTGTATTCCACGACTCCTGATGGAGTCGCTAACTAAACACGTACTCAATTCCTTTGTGTATAGGCTCCGATCGAACAGACAAACCCTGTATGCTCACTTACATCAAAAGCATGATATAAGGAGACTATAACACAGGCAAAGCTGATAGATAATGCAAAAAACGCGACAATTAACAGTGCAAGAATAAAAACAGCAAACTGTTGTTGCTATTAAAATATGCAAAACGTACATGATCTCATGTGGCTGATAGCATATTCACAAACATCTACACCAAAACAATGTCAACTGGTACTAACGGTAATCACAGCTACAAACGTGCCCTGTTCTTACCTCATATCTCACATGAAAGACGCCTACAACACTCACATAATCACCAAAGCTAGAACAAGGACAATCACATATAGAAAACAATCACATGTTTAGCCAGTAACTCATAATGCTGTCCGGTCCAAAGGACTTTACTGATCCAGCCAAGGTAACTGAAAACAGTCAAGTAACAGGTAATGTCCTACTGACAACTGCGGCTGGCAAACACAGAAGACGTAAACTAACGAGCGTCTACTAACGCAATATGAAACAACCGCGTTAAAGCAATTCCAACGGAAATCAGCCCATCTAACATCAAAAGCCTACTAATCTATATTCAAAATACAGCAGGTGAAAGCTAGAACAGGGGATATAGAAAATATATAATAAAAAAATATAATGATAAACAACAATCAAATCGCAGACTGCAACCCACAAACTGGGTTTAATAGCAACAACAGTTTGCTGTTTTTATTCTTGCACTGTTAATTGTCGCGTTTTTTGCATTATCTATCAGCTTTGCCTGTGTTATAGTCTCCTTATATCATGCTTTTGATGTAAGTGAGCATACAGGGTTTGTCTGTTCGATCGGAGCCTATACACAAAGGAATTGAGTACGTGTTTAGTTAGCGACTCCATCAGGAGTCGTGGAATACACCTTCAGATGTACTTATAAATAGAAATATGGTATGTTTTTATTTGGAAGCACCGCTTCTTTGTTTCATGCTCTGTGCATTGACCCTGAATTTGCATAGTCTTTTAGTGTTGCAAATTGAGAAGCTTAGTTGGCTCATATAACTACATTAACAGGCTTCATTGTTTCATTTTTGCTTAGCATAGTTTGTCTAAAGCAACTTTGCCTTAAAATAATTTTTTAAATGTTTTTAAACTGTTTTTATTACTTGTTTTTATTTTTCTAGTATTGTATCTTTAATTAAAGACATGCAGGGATAGACTGTTTGTTAGCAATTATCTAATCAGTGTTTAATTAGTCAGTTTGAGCGCCAAAAATCTTTTGTATAAAAGGCTGCATTTATTAATGTCTTATTACACCTGAAGAAGCGTAGTATAGCTACGTGAAAGCGCTTGTGTGTTTTTGTTCCAAATAAAGAAGCTTCCTTGACCAGTGACTATCTCCGTGTGGTGACTCCAGTGGATTTTGTGTTTTATAAATTGCAGAAGCATAGAAGAGGGTAGAGTAAAGGTGGGTCTGCACAATAGTAATTCTGGCTGGAGGGGTAAGGAAGGGCTTGATTCTATAGAGAGAGCCTAATTTTTTGTTGACAGTTTTTATTGTTGAATTAATGTGTTCATTGAAGCTAAGGGAGTTGTCAATTGTAACTCCCAGTAAGCGGGTAGAGGTATCAGGGACTATATTAGTGCCATTGCTAGAGGTTACTATGAAGTTAGGGATAGACGACTTAGGAGTAGGAGCAAATAGTAGTAGTTTTGTTTTTTTGGGGGTTCAGAAGGAGGCAGTGTTGCATGAACCATTTTTCAACAGTGTTTTATACTGATTGGGTTTGGAGTTGAAGAGAGTTTATGGATTTGGCAGAACAAATTAATGTTGAGTCATCTGCATATTGGATGCAAGTGGCTTGTGGAATATTGGTATGTAGATTGTTAATAAATAATGAGAAGAGAAGAGGACCTAAAATCGAGCCTTGAGGTACACCAATTATCACTGGGAGGGAAGAAGAAAGGGTATTATTCCAAAGGATAGCCTGCTGTCTGTTTTCAAGATAGGATTTAAACCAAAGAAGTGATTGTGAGTCAAGTGATTGGGCTTGTAGGATTTCAATGAGTAAGTTGTGATTCATAAAGATCACACAGTAGACAAATTAGAGCTGAAGGAATCAAACCCTGTACCACTGTGGCAATTGGCAGATACATTCAACAAGTAGTAGAGTATCCACTTCAGTGTAGTAGTTTACAACATCACCCTTCATTTATATCTGTAGCATAGCTCTAAGTAGAGAGACAGCAAGCAGTGTATCTCTTTCAAATCTTAGTTAAGATATGAGAAATGAAATTGTCCACTGAATATATAAAAATAACAAGTCAGTCAGACATGCAACATAAATCTGCATATATTAATTCCAAATATATATCAAATTCATGCAAATTATCTTAAGGGTGTGCAAACTAGGAAATAATTTTCCAAAATTAAAAAGCTTACTGCAAATGCCATTTTGTTTTTAAGATAACTGTCAGCTTCTTCCTCTTGTTTCAGAGCTTTAAAAATCGTTAAAACGTAGAACTGTATGCCAATGAACAGGCTGCCATACATATAAATGTAATATATGGTGTATTACAGGTAGTTCAAGGTGAGTGATAAGATGGGAAAACACACACTTCTAATCACAGTCTAACATAATATCCAACCTAAGATGGTTTTACCCCAAATGTCGCTCTGTGAATTAAACTGGTAGTCTTAAATAACCTGACAGTGGAACTGTTTTTCATAATTTAAGAATCTCATTTGTTTGATGGTAACTAAAAGACCTGTTTAAAACATTTTTCAAGCCTGAGGCTTTCATAAATATGCACACACATTGTGAACTAAGAGGCACAGCAATCTTAGCGTGAGTTAATTACAGTTCAACTACATGAAAAAAAGCAGATTCCATTATGGCAGGGATGAAGATGGCACAATTCTCAGCAGAAAATCATTTAAGAATTGTTGTGCTGTGAGCAGGGATTTCTTAAGCACTGGTTTTCAAAGAATAAGCCTCAACAGATCATGGGTCATTTTATTCTATTTCTGCAGAGTCTATATCTGCTTAAAACAGTGTCTTTAACTGAAGTTTTGCAACACTTTTACAATCTGAAATGGATCAAAAAGATTAATTTTCAAAACCAGAGCCTGAGAAGATAATTTTTATATCTACTAATTTCCTGCCTGAACAGCTGCCTCTGCATTACTGAAGCAAACTTGGGAATAATGAGTCCATATATTATCATCCCTAACTGTACTAAGCGAATGCTGCTAACTGTGCATTGGCATTCTCTTACTCTTACTGTTGAAAGTCTGATCCTAGCATCAAAAACATATGTATTTCATGTCAACAGTAACCGCAATAAATCAAAAATCATATTGAAGCAGTTATAATACATTCAGAAACAGCTGGTTGTCTCTGGCATGTCTTGTTGCATTAAGTTGAAAACAAAGAATGTGACTAAAGAGAAAGGTAATATGTAAGCTGGTCTCATGTAAATGATAGGAATCAAAACATTTTATAATACCAGATTTTATTTATTGCAACAGGTAGCACACCTGCCTTTGGTACTATAAATCAAGAAACCTGGGTTCTATTCCCACTCTAAGTAAGTGGATTCCTGAAACTGCAGTGCAGCATGAGGAGATGAGAAATCCCAGCTGCTTGATTTGGTGGTAGGTCAGGGGGATATAAATGATCCCACAGCACCTATCCAAAAGAGTAGGGGAAGTTTCCTAATGCCTTGGACAAATTTCCTGTAGTAGTATACATGCCCCTGAAAAGAGACCACTGGACTAGTGGAACTAAATCCACCACCAACAAAAAATAAATGCATAAATAAATAAACTAGTTCATTTAAATGGCCTGAGTCAAAAGCTGTACTATAGACAGGATGTTAACAGAATGGATATGGTTTTAATTATACCAGTCACTAGCATGCCAGTTCAAAAGAGAAAATCTAGCCAAATTCATAATGAGTATTTTTTGGAACTTGTTTGATTATCTTTGGCTACATTTATAGAAAGGCATAGCTCACTTGTGAAATACATTGCTAGTGAATAAGATACTGAGATACTCATTATCCATTACAGTGCTGAAGTGTACTTCAGAAATGATGGATGTGTTGCTGATTAAACTATTGTACCATGCCATATTTTGTGATATGTCATGTGCTTTTTATTGAGTAATATTTGATATGCTAACTAGGATCACTGCAGCATATCTAGAATAAACTGCAAGGAAATTTGAAATGCTGGCCATACAGTGAATTCCTGCAATATGCATATTAAATAGGGAAACACAGGACCTGATTAAGATAAGGGTAAGTTAAGTCAAATTGCTCTCTTTGACACTCAGTCATATCAATAGCCCTACAGCCTTATTTATACTGAATGTTTCCACCCCCCTCCTTTATATAATTCATGGCTTCCTTAAACCACAATGGTGCCAGAAACATGACCTCAAGCTGAATACAAAAAAATGCATCATCATCCCCTTTGGGGAGAGAGATGTTCCCACAAATTATCACATTAATAATAATGTTCTAAGCACGCAGTCAGTCGTGAGGGATTTGGGCACCCAGATTGATAGCAGCCTGACTTTTGACCACCATGTTGCTTCCATTGTATGGAAAGCTTTCTACATGGCCCACCTCATAAGTAAGGGTATCTCATCCAGGGACAAGGAGGTCATAGCATCCCTGTATTCTTCTCTTATAAGGCCCATTATTGAGTACAACGCCCCATTCGGCATGTACCTCGCAAAGTACATGCATCAGCTGTAGAGACCACAGAGGTTCCTCACCAGAAGAATTCAGGTCCTCAAAAATCTATCATACACAGATAGGCTAAAAGCTCTATCCTTCTACTCTGTTTAATACAGACTATCTGGCATACAAGGCAATCTCAGACCCCGCCTTGATGGGACTGCTGCATATCAGCAAGTCAAGCTCCACTCGAGTAACCCACAAACACGGCCTCAACCTGGTCTGTGACATGAATAGGACTTGCTGGCGGGACAGATTTGTGTCCCAGAGACTCCCCCATTTATGGAACAGACTCCCTCTCCATGTTAAGCAGAGTACCTCTTTACCCCTGTTTAAGTGCAGTCTGGATAACTGGATGGGAAATAGAAAATACATCCCTGCGATTCCACCTGTGTCCCTGCTGAACAGGGGCATCCGCTGCTGATTTGTCTATGCATGGGCTAAACTCTTGGCTAGGCTTATAAGGGCCTCAGGGCCAATAGCCTAGTAACTTCCTATGATCCTATTAAATAGCTCATAAATGGTATATCCATTGCCATGCACTGGAGGTTGTTCTATCGTATGATTACACCCCCAATAGTAAAGAAATACTTCTGCACATCTCCTCTAAGTCATGTCTCCTCCACTACACACACACATACATACACATGCACATATACATACAGTTTCATTTAACTGTTTGTTAACATGTTGCCTGGACACTTATTTACTTTGTTAGCTCTCCTTTCTTCATTCTGAATCTTATTTTCCATTGGCAGGAGATGAAAATTCCAGAAGTGCACAGTTAAACCTCTATATGGCAGATGCATAAACAGAGGAAGAACACCCGTTTTGTACTGGATAGCAGTAAATGGTATAGTTAACATTTAATGTGTTGCACTGCAGTGCACCAGTAGTCCAGGCCACGGATGAAAATGGTTCTAGATCTGTTCACCAAACAAGTTGATAAGCAAACAAACAAATAATTGAGAAAATGGACAAATGCATGCAGCTCCCTTTTTTCTTGTCATGAATGTTAACATGTACATTATCTGAAGTCAAACCTGCTGTCTTCTGATTTTGATGTTGGAGATTGGGGTAATGGTTAAAGTGTTTGCCTTACAAACACAAGATGCAAGGTTTGATTCTCACCTTTAAAAGGGAAATTGGATTGGCATAAAATAGCTCACAAGGGCAGCTAGCCTAGTACTTACCTATGAAATTGCAAAATTTTAGGGTCCTTAAAAACATTGTGGTCGATGAACATGTTGACTTGACCTAATGTTACGTGCTTTTAAATATGGTTTGCAAATAGCAAGTTCCACGGTTTTAATCTAGATTCTGCCTCTATTTGCTTGCTACAATGCACTATTTGATAATAATTGTGGCAGATGTTGAAGATGCCTGCAAGTAGACAACAGATGTTTGGTTCTTTGTGTGGAGGATCAACCAAGAGGTAAGCAGAAGTTTGCCAAAAGGCCCATGAGGCTTTGAGTACAACAGCACAATCAGGGACTGCTGTAAATGTGCATGTGTTGTAGGATTCTAACACTTGGAGCTGGAATCTGGGCCCGGGAGAAGCCTGCAGTTTTAGTCTTTTTTAGGTAAAACCTTTTGCTGTAAAGGTTAAATAGGTTATAGATATATATATTTATTTTTATTTTTTTTTAATTTTATTTGACATTTGTTAACTGGGTTGGTCCAGCTGAGCCAGAGGCCCATTTTCAATGAAGACCCAAGGAAAAAGCTCCAGTGATAAAGTAACATATATAAAAACATACAGATTAGTAATAAAACATTCAGAATTATGCATAATAATCCATGGTAAAAAACATGTAATAAGGAACTTAAAGTAGTACAATACTATAAAGAAACTAAAAATACGTTTAACATGAATCAACAAAAACAAACTGTATACTTGTGTAAAAAAATGACATTTTAGACAGTTAACGATAGCTATTTACAAATAAGTCAAGGAATGTATAGATAAGGGGTGAAGAGAGTTGAAGACAAAGAGTTTCAGTGAACAAGAAGGAAAGTAAGCAATAGTATAATACAAGGGTATTAGAATGAAATATGAATAGGGAATAAGTGTACTATAAGTAAAACTGGAAAGCTATTTGATGAGAGAAGTAGTGAAGTCTGAGATATGATATTGCATGATGTAAACAATAGTATAATACAAGGGTACTAGAATGAAATATGAATAGGGAATAAGTGTACTATAGGTAAAACTGGAAAGGTATGTTGATGAGAGAAGTAGTGAAGTCTGAGATATGATATCGTATGATGTAAAATAGGAAGTAACTGCAAAGTAGAGATAGGATACTATGCAGGAGTAGTATAAGGAGAAGTTGCTGGAGGAAAGAATAAAAGCAAACAATAGAAGTTGATCTTGGAATATGTTGAGAGTATGATAGATGCATATAAAGGGAGATAATGTGATAGAAGAAGAAAAGATAGTGGGGATATGTAAGTGAGTGAGGTGTTTGGGGAGAGATGTGAGTTAGGGTTGGAAGGGGTGAGAGGTTTTAAGGTATATATCTATATATATATATATATATATATATATATATATATATATATATATATACATACATACACCTTTAAAATGTCACAACACACTTGTGCGGCTGTTTACTTACCCGACTCAAAATGCTGGAAACAGCAATGTTGAATTCTCAGAATTGTGAGCCTGGTACTTAAAGAAAGTTGACACTTAAGAAATTTTGACTTTGAGTGAAACTACCTCATTTTCAGGTTTCTGCTACAAATGTTTTGCAGGGGGGAGGCAAGCCTCCCTGTGCCCCCCACACTCTTTGCTACTTATATATACTAATTTTGTGACTGTACTACAGTGAGGGAAAGAATGCATTAACTGATTCCCACTAAAGTGCAATCTCCGCTCAAAATGCCGAATTCATAACAGCAAATGCACACTAGCATTCGCTGTTGTGAGTTCAGCATTTTTTTCTTTCACTAATATGTATTTTTGAAAAGATACTTTGGCACATATCTGCATTGCACAAGTCAGCCATGACATTTTAAAGGTAAACCATATATATATATATATATATATATATATATATATATATATATATATATATATATAATTTGGAGAAAACCTACAAGATGGTGATTCCGTTCCTTTTAAAAGCCAAAACGGCTGTTACTTTTATTTTCCATTTTGATATATAGACTAAAACTTTTTTTTTGTTTTTGTAATACAAATAGTACAACAAATACTTTTTTGTGCTTATACTGGTGGTTTGTGCTTGGGCATTTGGCCAAGTACCTGTCATAAACTAATAATGTAATACACTGGCTTCCAAGGGCATTACATTTTGGGTTCTTAATTCCTTATAAAACTGTTGTCATTATTTATATACAGACTTTCTACTTTTGATCCTGTGTGACTACCTGCAAGAATTTTTTTTCTGTGTTGGTTTCCTGATGACGACCGTCATGAAAGACTTACTGTAAATGATGGTTGAGGCTAAACAGATCCTGGGCACAACTGTGCTGGATAGTGCCCATATATGAATATAATATGAAAAAACATAATGACGAAGCATGATTTGCAATTCTGCCTGATCATTGTTGGAGTTTTACTCAACCAGGGAGAGAGAATTATGATTTTGTAAAAATGCTGTCATCACAGCTGACATGACGAGCACTGAAAATGCATAGGAACACATAGGGAACAGATTTCAGAAACTGTGATAAACTTTTATTTTTTATTTTTATTTTACATTTGTTGACCAGGAAAGTCTACTGGACACATGTCTTTTTTCAGTGGAAGATGGGGAGAAAGGCTACACAACTAAGGTACAAGTGCAATAAAAGTAGATACAAATTAAAATTCAATTAACATAGACAGTATTGTTAATAACCAGCCCTGGCAAGACTTGAATCCAGTACCCTGTGCACTGCAGTCAGAGCAACGCCCACTATGCCAAATCAGCTATAAACATAAAAAGAATATTTTGGCTTGGGCTAGTATAACAAGGAATACAATTAAATAACTGAACATTTATTGTGAACTAACCAATAGGAGCACAGATGCATGAGTTAAAACATATTTTACAGCTATGAGTACGGCCTGATAGTAACACAACTTGTGTCCATTTTTTTTCATTTTGTGGGCTATTATTCCAGTTTTGGAGTAATTTTAGATAGCACTTCTGGGTTTTGTGTGTGTGTGTGTGTGTGTGTGTGTGTGTGTGTGTGTGTGTGTGTGTGTGTGTGTGTGTGTGTGTGTGTGTGTGTGTGTGTGTGTGTGTGTGTGTGTGTGTTTGTCTGCTACAAACACTGTTGTCTTGCTTACATCTGTTCTCCATCATTGCTAATTGAAGAAAGAAAAGGCCCATCAGCTTTAAGAAATCAAAGACCATCAAACCAGAGTGAAGAAATGCCAAGAAGAAGAGTCTGCAAAAACTAAAAAATAAATATAATTGGTTGGCTCGATCAGAATGAAATCAAAAGTAAACACTATTCCAATGGCTTCTACCCAGTATTTTAGGTAATAGTGAGGCTAAGATTATGTAACTCACTTTTATGGTCTGACTACTGATTGTATTGGGTAAGTATTTTTTTTTCTTCTGACAGACAACCAACTTGAGAGTGGATGCGGCTATCAATACACTATTCTAAATTGTTAGCGCAACTCAAATCCAAACATCCTCCCTATTATTTAATGGGTTTGGTTCTGTTTGGTACCCATACTGTTACAATTTCAGCCTATATAAAACAAGAGTACGTCTTGTCTTTAACAGCATGATGTGGGTGGCAACTAGTCACTGTTAAGATATTTTTTTATGTCATATATTTTCAAAAAGAATACTGTTTGCAAACCTCTGCTCCTTAATACCATATCTCAATTTAATAAGATATGTGTTGCTTGCTGAAAGGCAAAGTGAAATGCAGACTTAGCTATGTTGCATTTGATTTATTTACTGTAAGAGGGTATAATTGTCTTCTTTCCAGGGGGAACTAATATTATATAGATTGCAAGCACCCTAATGGATTTAAATGTGACCAACAAGTAGTAACTTCTGAATAATAAATGGAGTTTCATTCTTAGTTTTAAATAAATAATTTGGTAAAAGTGGGTCGTAGAAGGGCCCATTATAGCCATCCCTCTTACATGATATGTTTGTATGTTTGTACCTTTCAACAAGCCCAATATTGCATAATGTTTCAGATTTTGCCTCATATATTTGATCTGTGCCTTGAAAAAATGTTGCCTTCTAGCAAACAACTGAGGGCTGCTTTCAACATATAATGACAGGCATTTTACTTCCAGACATCTTATCGCACATAAAATATATGCTGATGCTAAATCCGTTAGTTCAATTGTTCATTTGTGAGTATATAAAATAAATGTTTAAAACCAACCCCTTATTTTGGACTTTTGCTCACCATCCCATTATTCTTGGCATTGTTCCTTATTCTATCCAAGTAATTTGTGCATGAAACAGAGATAAAATAAGTTATTAAAGCAATTTTATTTTGTATTTCAGTCACACCGGAGGGGTACATAGTCAACAGAAATGGTTATAATTGTTGAGATTGGGATCTGCATAGTGATGAAAATGGCTGACCATGATACTGTTGGCCTGAATATAATGCTTATTACAGGTTTGCAGGAGTAATGTTTATTTGTCTAAATCCGGATGAATACTTTACATACCCTGGCTACTGTTTATGATGCAAAATTGAAATACATTATTGTGGCTATTATTTTATCATAATCAGATCCCTGAGCTGTATACAGTCAACAAAATGGCTATAACTGCTGAGTAGGGGGTCTCTGACTTTAAACAACCATTAATCTCACTTTCCAAGACTGGTGTGCATTAGTGTGAACTAAGTTGGAACATTTTATTTATTTATTGACATTTGATTATCAGTAAAGTCCAACAGGGTAGAAGCCCATTTTCAGTGGAAGCCAGGGAAAAAGCTCCAAATAATTACAAAACATTTTAAGAAAAATAATTTTACAATATTCAAAAATAAAATAAAAATATCTGGAGGTTATTAAACATAATATAAAACATTGGTTAAAAATCGATACAGGTTACATGACAATCATCTCATATTTAGAGAAATTTTAGATAGTTTGTATAGAAATTAAAGCTAAGTTAGTCTAATACAAACAGGAATAGCAATATGATGTCAGGGAAAAACAGATTTATGGTGTATTTAGAGAGAAAGTCAGGGAAGAGAAAGTGATAGAAGTAAGGAAGTAAGTGAAGAAGGGAGATTAAGGAGTTATAGGCAATGAAAAGGTACTTGGTCACATTTAGGGATATAGTTTATCTAGTTTTGAGCAAGAACAGAGACATATTTTAGCTAGGAAGTCTTTCAGAGTGGTTTTGAAAGATGAAAGTGAGAGTATTGACCTGATGGATACAGGTAAGGAGTTCCAGGCCTTAGTAACCTTGTACAAGTACAAACAATGCCCAACAGATCTGATAGGTTTGCAGACAGAGAGGAGTCTTTGGCCACTAGATCACAAAGACTGATTAGGAACATAGTTGTATAGAATGTTTCTTAGTGCTGAACAGGCAGATGAATGCTGGATAATTTTATAGGTGGTAAGAAGCTGTGTATATGCTAGCTGATAAGGCAGTTCTAACCAATTTAGGCTTTTTAGTGATATACAGTGGTAGGTTCTGAAATGGGTATTTGATGCAAATTTAGCAACTTTGTTACATAGCATCATTCAAGTTTTAATTTTAGTGAAGCCTGGGGGTTAATGAGGATGGGAGCACCATAAAGAAGTATGTGAAGGAGACAAGTAGTGGCGAGTATAGTTTTAGTTGTTGGCTCTGTAAAGCATTCCTAATTTCTGATGAGTTTTTCTTACGGAGTTTTGTATATGCAGGTTTAATGTAAGATTATTCATCCACTATCACCCATAATAATGTGCTGTGAGAAGTTACTTCAGTGGTTGTATTATCAAGAGAGAGGACTTTAAATTTTTTTTTTTCATAAGAGAGGAATTTGCAGAAAAAAAATATTAGTTTGGTCTTTTTTGGGTTGTGTATGAGTTGTGAGAAATGAAGTCATGTTTCAGTGGCTGTTAAAGTTTGTTGCATAATTTTTTGGAGGTGTAACATTTGTCGGATGTGCAAATGAGTGGAATCATCTGTGTGTTGTATTAGGGTGGCCTGTTCTGTGGATGTATAGAGGGTGTTGGTGAAAATGTTAAAGAGAAGGGGACCAAGGATAGAGCCTTGTGGTACATTATTGGTGACTAGGAGGTAAGGAGAGACCATGGAGTTCCATTTTACTGACTGACACCTATTGGACAGGTAGCTTTTGAACCACAGAAGGGTGGGCTGAGAGAGACCAAGTGAGGACATTTGAATTAGAATTTCACTGTTAGGAATTATCACATGGATAACATTCATTAGTTAGATCATGTTCAATAGAAAACTTTATATACATGATCAATTTCACTGTGACAAACTGTGTTGAAGTCTAGAAATAAGGGAGAAAGAAGAAAATAGTTTGCCATTATCTCTAGCTTTATTGATAGTATCTATTTAGGTTAGAAGGGCAGTGCTAGTACTAAGGGAAGGAAAGAAGGCATGCTGTCTGGCAGATAGTTCTTTCTGCAGGAGATAGTGTAGCAATTGTTTTTGAATATATATTTAAGTATTTTGGAGATGGGAGATAAGATTGCTAAAGGGTTAAAGTTATTAGAGTCTGTTGAATTTCCTCCTTTGGGCAGAGGGATAAAGTGTGACTTTTTCCAGAGAAAGAGAATGTGGAGTTCCTGGACTGACCTATTTATAAGGATTGAAAGAGGATAGGTGATGCTATTGGCTGCTATTTTTAGGTAGGTCATCAGCTGAAGAAGAGCACAGTTTGTTTAAGAGCAGTTTTCTATAGGATGTAGGTACATGACTGAAGGGGAAAGAGGATATGGTGATATGTGGCTGTTGGATAGGGTTTTGATTAGATGTTGAGGAGATGCAATACTATCTTCAAAATAAGAGTTACAACCAAAAAAAGCAAAAGCTGTTCCTGCAGAAATGGTGAAAAAGTGTAAGGTAGCAACCACAAAGATAATATTGAATGAATTTATTCACAATCCAAACACCAGTCAAGCGCGCTTTCGTCTTGTAACCCAAGACTTCTTCAGAACAGTAAAAATTTGCCACACCATGCTTAAGTACTCCTTGATACCAATACAAGTTAATTACCAAATTAATAACAAAATACAAGGAAGCCCTTAAATAAACAGTATTTAAAATACTCGTATGTCTTAAAATTCATCTTACTCATGAAATACTAAATAAAATAAATAAATCAGTTTAAAAAACACTTCCATGTGTGTAAATGTGCAAGATATACAAAATTACAGTACTATGACTCACAGTTTAGTTTTATAAAAATTTTAAAGCTTTAATGCCTGGTACTTCAATACAGGCATAAAACAACATGCTTCATTTATGTCTGGGGGGGTGGGTGGAATTTATTCTAAACTGCCACTTTAACTCTTCCCTCTCTAATCTATTCTTCCAATTGCCTCTCCTCAAATCATTTCCTACAATTTCTAAAATTCCAAAGTGAAAAGTTTTGCACAGACCATTCCCCTTCAGGTGTCTATATAGGGCATTGTTCTCATCTTCACATCTAATGGCATAAAGATGTTTGTATATCCTTCTGCGGAGAGCTCTTTCAGTTTTGCCAACATAAAACTGTTGACAATTCTGACAAACAGAATTGTACACTAGCCCTTTGGATCCACATGAACCCCTTTTCAATATTACCTTTCTCTTAATGGACCCTGTTTCCACATAGTCAGCTCCCAAGATATACGGACAGTATGCACAAGATCCACAGTTCCTAGTCCCTCTTTGTAGACCACTCAATTGAATGGGGTGCTCCAATAAAAATTTTAAATTATTGTTAGTTTTGAACACAAAAGGAGGTTCTTTACCTATAAAATCCATAAGGTCGTCAGTACCTTTAAACATTACCCAATTCCTTCTCACTATTTGTTTAATGTCCTTACTTAGTTCACCATATGTTAGAAACAGTGCTTGACTGTACTTATTGTCCCTGATCGAGGTAATAGAATTTTCTGTAGACTCAGTTTGTATTCCTAATAATGGTTTAAATCTCTTTCCCCATTCATTCATGACGTCCTCACAAATGGGGTGTAACATCTGTGTCGGGTAACCCCTTTCAATAAAGGGGTTTAACAGAATAGCCATTTCCCTCTTACAAATTTCTTTGCTCAAGCACATTCTGGATAACCTCACCATCTGCCCTTTTACTATGTTTTTCTTAGTGTGTCCTGGGTGACTACTGTTGTATTCCAAGTAATCATTCCAGAAAGTAGGTGTTCTATATACTCTGGATGTAAAAATATTCCTTCCTCTATCGAAAGTGATAGCTACAGCCAAACAGTTAATGGAGTCCTTACTATAGCTACTGGTGAATTTAAAATAATCTAGTCCAAATGTATTCCCTGCAACTACGGCGTCTGCAAGATCTCTAAATACCTAAGCACAGCAAAAATTCGACCAGCAGACTGTGGCAGCAGTTATCTTTTATATTTAAATAACAATCATAATATCAGTATACAAGGCACAAACAAACCGGTTTTGGCTAGTTCCTTACTAAGCCTTCATCAGTGTAATAATACAGAAAAAAAACAACCTTGAAATCAAAACGTCACAATGCTCATGAATAAACATGTTATAAATGATTTTGACCTAGAACTCATGTGAATGCTTGGGTGGACATATTACAAAAAGTCAAACCCCCACCACCCCCTTATGTAAAAAATAAAATTTATTTTTTTTATAAGTTTAATTGCCAAAGTAAATGCCTTGTTTATATTGCAATTTGTCAAGTATGTAATTGCTTCTATATAGAAAATCTATTAATGCATTAAACAAGCGTATTTATCAGCTTGGGTGATGGGTGATGGAAATAATGCACTGGCCAAACATAGAGGAGAATATCCACAGCACAACTTTAAGTTTGCTGTACTAGAACAAGTGCACACTGAAAACAGTAGGGGAGGGCCAGTAGAGTTATTCCTGGAATATAAGGAATTACTCTGGCAGCTTAGAAGCACCACCACCAATAAGCCTGGAGTGTCAATACTGAGTTATCTCAAACTGAAGTCTGAATTTCATGTTTAGTGTAGTGTCTTGAACATTATAAGACAAAAAAGTTTCACATTGTCTATGAACATTATAATGATCTGTATGTTAAATTTTATTTTTTACATAAGGGGGTGGTGGGGTTTTGACTTTTGTAATATGTCCACCCAAGCATTCACATGAGTTCTAGGTCAAAATCATTTATAACACGTTTATTCATGAGCATTGTCACGTTTTGATTCCAAGGGTTTTTGACCATTGGTACAACAAATTTTGATCATGTGAGTTCAGCTGTATTTTACTTAAATGGACTTGTATAATTATTGATTTTATTCTGAAGAAGTCTTGTGGCAAATGCCTGATGAAAGCACTAAATTGTATTAAACAGTCTGTGGTTTGATTGCCAGCATCTTTGCTTTTTACTTCTTGGTTTGTCTGCATTGCTGGTTAGTGAGTTTTTAATATTCAACAAATTATTTCAGATGTTCCTCATCCAATCTCCATACCATCCAGCAGTCATCTAAATATCTTTTCCAAATGTCTATTTCTTCTATGTACAAATTATGGGAGCTATCATATATAATTTGTTCCTCTATATATGCCATAAATATATCAGCATGTATAGGGGCAAAAGAAACCCCCATAGTTGTACATTTAATCTGTAAATAGCATTTATCTTGATAGAAAAAGACATATTTAGTAAGTACATGCTCGGTGAGACAAAGAAGAAGAGTGTTGAAGCCTGATTGGTATAACTCTGACCTATATAACCAATATTCCAATGCTTTGATGCCAGCCCAATGTTTAATGCTAGTATATATGGCTTTAACATCTAGGGTACAGAGTAACCAGTCAGCTTCTAATTGCATTTCAGAGATGACCTGCAGGAATTCCATGGTATCTTTCAACCGAACCCTCCCCCATTTGAGTAAAGGTTTCAAATATCTAGTTAGATATTGGGACAGTGGCTCAGTCATGGATCCCCTACCAGAAACTATCGGTCTTCCTGGGGGATTATTCAAGTGTTTATGTATTTGTGGTAGAAAATATATATATTGGTTACTGGGATCCAAAATCATTAGTTGATTCTTAGTATTATCAGTAATGATTCCCTCTTCAACAGCTAAAGATAGAAACTCTTCAATCTGCTTCTGAAAGTGTATGATGGGGTTGTATGTGAGGTGCACATAATACCTACTATCTGCCAACTGTTTATTGGCCTCCATTTCATATTGCTTCCAATCTTCACCACCACTGCCCCTCTTTTATCAGCCCTCAGAATAACTATATCATGGTTGTTGGCTAGATTTGAAATAGTGGTCATTTCCTCCTTGGTTACATTGCTGGCCCTGACCTGACTATCTCTAGAACTAAATTGGAGAGCTCTGAGAGTAGAATTTTGAAATAATAGTACATTGTGGTTCATCGGGGGTAAAAAAAGTAGATTTATCATATCTGAAATTGTCGTGATTATCAGTAGTTTCTTTAACCTGAAAAAATTATTTCAGATTAAGAATTCTACAAAAGTTAACCACATCCTTTGCAAAATATTCTTCAGACACAAAAGAGCTGGGTATATATGATAATCCTTTATTAATAATCCTCTCCTCCAAGGAAGAGTGGGGGGTAGGATGAAATATTTAACACATTCTCATTTATTGTTTCTGCACATACATCTGAAAAAGCCCCTCCATGTTCTCTATGTTTCCTGTGTTTTCTGCCCCTCCCCTCCTTTTTGGTTTGATTCTAAAGGGATATTGGAGTTCCTTCTCTTCTATTCTGGTGAGCCTGTGGATGTTGGTGTGTCTAAATCAAACCCAGAGGAAGAATCTATCCTCAATGTATCAGATGTAAGAAATTTCTTAAGTATTGATCTTGGATGCTTTCTCTTTGCAGAATTCCTATATGGTTGTGAAAACCTAACGTGTTTATCCCTATCTCTAGAAAAGGGGTCCCCTTGTTCATAATCTTCCACATCCCTGAGGTATTTTTCATTTTCCTCTCCTTTAGTTGTGTTTCTAAGTTTGTAAGTTCTGTGCTCAGTTTTTTTGAGACAGGATGTATATTTAGGTTGTCCTCATATTCCTTAATTTGTTCACATAATGTGGTAATGGCTATGATTTCAGCATCTATAGTTCTATCATGATATCCAATCAGAATTTCCACAAAGTTCATTGTGGCTTTATGTTGGGCTTCCCTCCATTGTTTAAGGAGGGCATCATTGGGATTATTGACCATTGGTTACATTTTAATTCTTAGGCCTCTTAGTGTGATACCTTTAACCATATAGGCTTTGAATAGCTTGTAGTACCAAATATTATTTCTAAGAGACCTCATATGTTTAGTCAAATTGACAAAAAGTGATGCACAAGTATTCTCTTTATTGAGGGTGTGGCCCCACTTTTTGATACTTTATCCATTCCTATACCAAAAAAAGCTAAATCATCCTGATCCGAGGAAAGTCCCCTTAGCAGGTTAGAAATTTCCATATTGAGTATACCAAGTGAATTAATTACAGTAGAAGCCCCCAGTTATATTTTATTGTTGGACAATATCAGCCCCTAGCATTCGTGTTTGGACAATATTAGTCTAGGCTCTTAACTACAATAGTTCTGTATTAATTTTAATGCTCCCTTAGGTGTCCTGTAACATGTCATAGAAATTTATACCGGCCAATACCAGTATAGGATCTATAATGCCTCACTGAGTCCAGATATCCACGTCCAGTGCTGAGTCCACTTCAAAACTAAATCAGTAGGGCTTTTGACATCCCAAAAAAACAAACAATTTCACCTGTAGCATACTCATATATGGAAAACCCTATAATCACATAAGATCAAAAGGCTATATCCAAAAATAGATCAGTTCAGAATGCAGGGTCACACCCCCTCATGAAGATATGTGAATAAGGCCAAGGTCAATATTCCAGATAATAATGCATTTCTTATTAATTCAAAACAATAAATGTATTCATTAATTTTAATATATGGTGTCAAAATAATGTATTAAATATGTATTATAACCATATATAGGTCAAAAAAGGGGGGATCGATCCTATGGTATAGTGCTTATCTTTAAATATTTAGATAATACACATATAAATGACTACCTGAATGTGATGACTTCTATCTTTATCTATTAATTCCTTTACTATAAGTCATATATATTGTCATTGTGCATTGGTCCTGAGTGTTCATGCATTAAATAAGGTAATCAACCTTATATAAGATATCTCTGGTATAACCCAATTATAAAGGTTACTTATATTAAGCCACCTTATTGTGTATTTTTGGATCCAAATTAAAACATTAAGTTGGAAAATCCCATAGGGCAGAATAGAATAACAATATTAAGTCCAACCAGTATTGAATCTGCTCTTAACCAAAAGCCCCTATTGGCCTGTTAGATATAACGGATTCACTATATTCCACTGAAAAATCTACCTGTAATTAGTATAAGTGGTAATTTGCTTGATCCCAAATTTGTGAAAAATTCTATCCTATTCCCTATGAAATCCAAAAAATGCCATTGGGTTCAAAACCAAGAGTATGGTACAATTATAGCCAACATGAATTGTATCTATCTAAATGCATATTCAACTTGTTCCATCTGTCATTGTAAGTCAGAATTTGACACCATTCCCCATTCAGGTATTATTGATAATCTCACCAGCCTGGGCATAAACCCTTACATCACAAGATGGATTGCAAACTGGCTCTCAGACAGATCCTATAAAGTAAGAGCAGCGGGGGGATCTATGTCCGAATCCAGACCAATAATGAGTGGTGTGCCTCAGGGCTCTCTCCTGGAGCCCCTCCTGTTTGGCATATACTTCTCAGAAGTACAGGCAAGCACGGAAGGGCTGTGGCTGACTAAGTTTGTGGACGACTGCAAACTGGGTGCTATAATAGAGTCTCTGGCCGACATGGAGATCCTCCAGAAGGGCCTAAATGAGACTGATGCATGGTGTCAAAGCCATGGTCTCAAGCTAAATGCAAAAAAAATGCGTAGTAATCCCCTTTGGAAAAAACAGAGTACCCGCAAACTACAACATAGGAGGTAATCCTCTGAAATCTGAAGAAGAAATAAGGGATCTAGGGACCCAAGTAGATAGTCAGCTTGCCTTTGATAACCATTTTGCCAAAGCAGTTAGAAAATCCTTCTATGTAACCCATATGATCATGAAAGGGTTCACATCAAGATCTAAGGATGTAATGGTGCCCCTGTACTCTTCCCTCATCAGACCCATTATTGAGTACAATGCACCAATTGGAATGTACCTGGCTAGACATCTCCAGCAGCCCGAGAGACCACAGAGGTACCTAACCAAGAGGATTACTGGTCTCAAACAGTTGCCCTATGCAGCATGATTGAAAAAGCTAAGACTGTTCTCTGTTGCATACCACTTTCTCAGAGGCAATCTTTGTCTAACGTACAGAGCCATGTCCAACCCAGAATTGTTGAACATGCTCCATTTTAGCAAAACCAAATCTACTCAAGCTACACGCTCTAGGGATCTAAACCTCAACACAATAATGAACAGAACATGCTGGAGGGATAGATTCCCTTCGCAGAGACTTCCCTTACTATGGAACAGTGTCCCGATCTACATAAGACAGAGCCCCTCACTATCACTCTTCAAGAGGAACCTTGATGAGTGGATGGGTAACAGAAAGTTCACACCGGGGATCACACCAACAGCACTACTAGATAGGGGCCAAGGGTACTAGCTGCTAGTAAAGGGTCTAGGGAACTACTAAAGGGGCGGTGAATACCGCACAATGTGGCTGGGCTAATATATGCCTTCGGGCAGATAGCCCAGTACCAATCTATGAACCTATAAACTAGATTCCCAATCAATCAAGTAAATCATATAAATATAGAACACAAGTCCAGCACAATTTTAAATCTCTCTAGTTAGCTGGTTGCTGCTGTACGTATACAGAAACCATTAAAGTAAAGGCACTTAGCACATTACACAGTATTTTCAAAGTCAGAATATAACTGCAGGTTAACGTCCCTGCCAATAGATGTAAATCCTATACATAGAAAACACAAATACAGCCTCTCAGATTAGTAAAGTACTATTATACATGTGCAGAGGCCATTAATATGTTGTTATCTGAAGTGAAATAAACCCCTTTACACATTTCTCATAATATTATCAAGATTTAAGTTGGGCATTGAATAATTAATACGTTAAACATTTACAATTAGATTAACACCCAATGTATCTGAACACATGAAACATAAACACACACTTTCAATTCCTGCTAAATAGCATATAATGCTTTAAGTATACAGAGGCCTTTCGTGTCATTTAAATTGCTTAGTCATATACCACATATTCTCCAAAACACAAAATGCATGTAAGTAACTATTCCAAATCCCCCTAATTGACAAAATGTTATAATATGGGAATGAACACTCCTATTAACATATTATTAATGAATGGATTTAGTACATAACACATCTCTGACGAAAATTTCTAATACAACCTTGAGGGGTAAGTTACGTACAATAAAATTTCCACATATTCTTGGAATAAGAGCGAAGATATCCCCAAGATAGTTGTTGTGTTAGTTTGATATCACCCAATATGTTAATACCACATAAATAATTCCATTCGTAAAATCGAGCCAGCCTCTGTACTTTAATGAACGAAAACAAATGGGGGATTGCATTTACAGTAAACCATGACAAAGAAAGGATCACTTTCTTGGATGTTATGGCGATTAAAGCTTCAGATAACACCTTGATAACAGAAGTTTACTGTAAATTCCATGAATATAATTCCCTTCTCTGTGCCTCCAGCTATCATCCCCCACATATATGTAAAAATATCCCTAAATCTCAATATATGAGGTTAAACGTATATGCTCGGTGAATGACGGGGAATGGGGCTATAAAGTAGGTCATATTTTACAAGCCAAAAAATATGGTTGATAAAATGTTGAGAAAAAATCTCTTACAATATAAGACAAAGGATGATACACCAAGAGATCAACTTAGGTTTGTGACGACTTATGGTAGAAATACTGGAACATTAATGGACAGTGTGCAACGTAACTAGAACATTCTTATGGCCGACAATAAGCTCTCTGGTATGCTAGGGGACAGATGTCAGTTTTCCTTTAGAAATGGTAAAAATGTAGTGTCCTTCTTTAATCATTATAAGTGGGGACCCCATAGGCAAAAGGATATGCTACGAAATACCCTAGAGGGACAGGTTGCTATAGGATGTTTCTCATGTGGTCACTGCACACAATGTCGTAGAATACTGCAAACCAAAAGTTTTAGTAGTAAAAATACTAGCAGAGTATTTGATATCCCTTTTTTTGCCAACTGTAATTCGGACTGGGTTATTTACCTTGCCATTTGTAAATGTTCTGCATTTTATATAGGGCAAACATCAAGAGCAGTAAAATATAGAATATCAGAACATTTTAGTGAAATTAAAAATAAAAGAAACACAAATGCACTATTTAAACACACTGAATCCCATAAAACAGCATAATTTCATTTATTATTATTGATAGAATCTTAAGAATTAAATATAATAAATCAGGCTGGCATGAATTGCTCAATACAAAAGAGAAGAAATGGATAATTAAACTGGGAGGGCTGTTTGCCCCATGGTTAAATGAACACCTCTAATTGGTCACGTAGGCTTCAGATACAGTATATAAATGGTTGTTTTTTTCTGTATTATTCTGTATTATTACACTGATGAAGGCTTAGTAAGGAACTAGCCAAAACTGGTTTGTTTGTGCCTTGTATACTGATATTATGATTGTTATTTAAATATAAAAGATAACTGCTGCCACAGTCTGCTGATTGAATTTTTGCTGAATTTAAAATAATCACAAACTCCACTAATGTAATCAAATAATTCACAAATTTCATCATTTCCTTTCCATAAATTACAAATATCATCCAGGAAACGGAGGTAAGTCCATCATTGACCTGGGAATTTGCTGTTAAATATGTGTTCTTTTTCCCATTTATACATTACTAAGTTTGCAAAAAGGGGGGCCCAACTTATCCCCATGGCCACCACTTTAGTCTGCTTAAAAAATTCACCTTCGAATGTGAAAAAAAAATGTTTTTTAAGATAATGTCCATAAGTACCATTACAAAATTAAATAAGTTATTACTTAAATTACACATCTCCAAAAGGTCCTCGTGAAAAAGAGTTAACCCCTCATAATGGGCGATCGAGGTAAACAGGTCTACAACATCAATGGTAGAAAAAGTGTTAGTCTCACTGTAGTAATCACTTTTAGTCCTACCAAGAAGTCCCAGGAATCACATAAAATATAATCAATATTCTTTAGGTTATCTCACACTACCCTTTCTACAAAAATTCCCAAAGGGTAGGTTGTACTATTTTCAGAACTGATAATTAATTGGTATGGGGAGTCGGTAATATTTTTGTTGGTTTTAGGAATCCCGAACATAACAGGGATTCTAGGATGGTCGTTATGTAGGTATTCAAATATTTCTTCACTGATTACACTTTGTAAAAGTGAGTCTTCTAGACATAATTGTAATTTTTTGTGGGCGATGTTAATTTCATTTAAAGAAGATGTCTCGTATTTGTCATCAACCTGTAACATGCTGTAAATTTTATTAATATAGTCTGTTTTTTCCACAATTAACATACCTCCCCCCTTATCAGATTTCATGAACCTCAGATGAACATTCCCTCACAGTTCTTTTAAGAGTTTACTCTCCTCAAAAGTCAAGTTATATTGTTTACATTTAAAATTGTTGTAGGACTCAAATCTCCTGTGTACACACCTTATCAAATGTAGAAATTGTAGGGTATAAAGGGGGATTAAAACAACTTCTCCTTTTAAAATTTGGTTGTTGTAATGGATTGGGGGTACCTTTGAATAGGTACTTTAGGTTTAACTTCCTTGTGAATAATTTAAAATCCGTTATCTGTGAAATGTCCCCTTTCCTATTTGGTACAAATTTTATACCCTTCTTCAACAAAGAGAAGTGATTCTTACTCATTTCTAGCCCTGTATAATTAAATATGTTAAAACCCCTGTAACTCAATAGTAACCCTTCAAAGGAAGTGATAATTTCTTCCTCTCTGTTACCTTCACCAATCAATAATAACTGTTCTTCCTCCACTTCTGGTGAGAACCCTTCTGTCCCACACCCTTGTTCTCCCCTTGATGTTCTAAAAAATGCCTCCCTTTAGATGCATTATTCTTATTTAGTAATCGTTCTGATCTTCTTAGAACTGGATATTCCTGATCATAGTTACCTGATCTATCATTGGTGTAGGTATGTGAGGGGTGAAACACTTCCTCATTCCCTTCATTATTGTTCTTATAGTATGATTTTGGAAGAGGGTAAGCAATCTTGTCCCTGTAATCACAGAAATCCCTATGAGGTTTTTTACACTTCCTTTTCATGTTTTCGTTTACTTGTTCCTCTACTTTTTCAAAAATAGCATCATACCTATTACAAACTTCATCAAAAAATACATCATTCACAACATATTCGTTAAGTTTTTCCACTTCAACAAATAAACAATTTTTTTATTATTGATTCTTATAATAAACTCCATATGTTCTGTGCCATGTCTGTCGAACATTTCAATAAGTTCAGAACATTCAAGATCTTCTTCCATTAACCCACTGGGAAAACCCATTGGGAAAACGGAAGACCTTCAGTCCCTTTGGTACTCTCTTGTTTTTTATACTTTCATTTAAAAACACATTGTCGGATTGAAGGTTACGTACCTTGACCAGTTTACTTTCTAAGTCCCTCAGTCTTTTATTAATATCTCCCTAACTTGGTCGGGGCCCTGATGGAGTAGAATTTGTTGGGGAGATGTCCGTATTGAACCAATCCCTGAGTGTTGACCTCCTTACTTTTAAAATAGTGTCCTGCCTCGTTTGGCCACACGGTATTGATTCCTGTGTGTTAATTCATTTACTGGAATTTTGCGTCATCTTTTTCCATGCCCCTAAGTCTCGCTTTGTAGTTTCCTCATTCCTAGAGCAAACCACCTCTGTTGATGGAACCAGGGTGTTTCCGTCCTTCCCGCACAGCCCCCTGGACCTTGAAGCCTCTCGACCACCACTTTCAACTCAGTAACCTTTCCCGTTAGAGTAGCGATAACATTCATAAGTTGTGTCAAAAGTGCAGCTTCGTTCCTTCCACTGCTCATGCTCTGGTTTTCATTGCCTTCCAAAAAAAGAGAAGGCAAACTAGTCTCCATGGAATCCGCCATCAAAATTCAGTACAAAAATCCAGGAACCAACCTAAGATCCTAGGTATGTTCCACAAAACGGTAATACACTTCTCCAACCAGTTTCCACTCACCAAAAATAAACCATGAAATACCAGGAACCAGGTAGGAACTGAATGAACTACAGCCAAAGAAAAACAAAAACAGTTCCTGTGGAAATGGTGAAAAAGTGTAAGGTAGCAACCACAAAGATAATATTGAATGAATTTATTCACAATCCAAACACCAGTCAAGCGCAATACTGTCTACAAAATAAGAGTTGAACTGTATTGCTGTTTCAAGTTTTGAGTTATGGGGAGAGGGATTTGGGTTGAATTTTTGGCTATGATGTAACATTTCTTTAATAGATGTCCAAATTTGTTTAGGATTAAATTTTGCATTATTCTGAAAGTTGTTATAGTGTAGTTTTTGTCTTCATTTATTTGCTTTTAGCACAATTGTGAATCATTCTGATGTTTTCAAGATATTGAGGTTTTTTACATTTTTTGCCATTCTTTCCATGCTTTTTCTCTGTCCTGCATTAACATTCTACTCTTTCTGAACAGCCAAAATGCATTACTTGTTTTCAGTCTCTTCCCTTTAGGAGGTGCAAGGCTATTTAGAAAAGCTGTATTTAATTCATTTCCAGCATCATCTAAAGGGAGGATTTTTAGTAAGTTCTGGTTGATAGTGTAGTATTGAGCATTGCTGGGATAAACTTGAAAAGTTTTACTAGGATCACACACAGTATTGTCAGACATATGAATAGCTCTTCTTGTAGCAATAAGTTAAGATGTGTTATATTTCAGAAATAAGGTATAACGTATATCACCATAGTCTGTTTGTTAAAACAAACTTGAAATACACTGATGTGGCCATTATTATGCTTACCCACAGAAATCTGTGGAGTACATAAGGAAAAGGGTAAGTACAGTCAGTGGACACAGTGGCTGTTTGTGAAAGAAAACCATTGATCCTGCTGTTGTTATTAACTTAATTATTAATTTTAATTTGCAAGAGTAGTGTCATTTGTGTAAAGCAATTTAAAACACTTTTCTGTACCTATTCTGTCTTATCAAAATTGGCCATCTAAGATGGACATAGAAAATAAATTGGATGCAAGCACTATGTATAGAAGCTATCTGTGAATAAAGAGGGTTTTACCCCATGATGTTGTTGATCATGGTTAAACATTCATGGATATGGCATGGCAAAGTTAAGTCATGCTGTGTATTGTATTTACTGAAACTAGTGTAAAAGAATCATTGCTCTGGCTTATAATGTCTTGTGTGTGCATGAGCTTGTGTTTGTGTAAGTACGTGGTTGAATATATATCTATCTATATATATATATATATATATCTATATGTATATATATATTTACTTTATATAATTGAACAACCAAAATGTGGAACTACTATATAACAAGATGATAAAGTCGACATTTCGCTATATCATAAGTTCAAAAGCATGACATACAAAAGACTGAAATATTAAAATATCAAAAATACTACATCAAACCTTTGATCTGCAACCCTATTCCTTTGCAACACCTCACACAGTCAGTCTGTGCTTCTACACACCAAATCATGCTCAATACAACAACACAAATGTATATTAAGAGTTACATCACAGACCAGTCTGTGCAAAAGTAGGAGAAGCCTCAATAATAGGTAGGTGAAACGGTCATGTCCTGGTAAAGAAAGCACTGCAATTAATTGCTTTTCATTCATTTTGGCACCAGGGCAAGCTTTCCTGCACAACCCACATTGAGGGCTCTGCCCCCACACCCCTGCAAGTTAAATATACCAACACTGTGATCACACTACCTTGAGGAAAAGGGCAAACTACCAAGAAATAAAACTGGTTTACCTTTCAAAGATAGGAAACTATTCTAAAAGACTATGATTGCACCTAGACTGAAGAACTAAACATTCTCCATGTTTTTTTTTTAATGGAGCAGAGTACAAATTATTCAAGGAATACTACCCTTTTTAAATGTTGCAGTGCTCATTCTGGTATTATTCGACAAAGTAACCTGCGACAATATGAGCGTTCAAGAATCTGGAATGTCGACTTTATCGTCTCAGTATTTAATAGTTTAACATTTTGATTATTAGACTAAATGAAGTAGATCCATGTACATTTATATAAATATATATATATATATATATATATATATATATAGATATATAGATATATAGATAGATATAGACATATAGATATATACAGTGGATATAAAAAGTATACACACCCCTGTTAAAATGCCAGAATTTTGTGATATAAAAAAATGAGACCACATAAATCATTTCAAAACTTTTCCCACCTTTAATGTGACCTATATCATGTACAATTCAATTGAAAAACAAATCTGTTAGGGGAAAAATATAAACAATAAAAATCATACAATACCCTAGTTGCATAAGTGTGCACACCCTTAAACTAATACTTTGTTGTGTGTGCACACCCTTAAACTAATACTTTGTTGAAGCACCTTTTGATTTAATTACAGCATTCAGTCTTCTTGGGTACACACCTGCCATCAATTAAAGAGACTCTGATTAACCCCAAATAAAGTTCAGCTGTCCTAGTAGGATTTTCCTGACATTTACTCAGTTGCCTACTACAGCAAAAGCCACGGTTTACGGAGAGCTTACAAAGCATCAAAGGGATCTCATTGTTGAAAGGTATCAGTCAGGAGAAGGGTACAAAGAAATTTCCACGGCATTGGATATACCATGGAACACAGAGAAGACAGTCAAAAAGTGGAGAAAATACGGGACAAGAGTGACGTTGCAAAGAACTGGATGTCCCTTGAAAACTGATGAAAGACAAGATGAAAACTGGTCAGGGAGGCTGCCAAGAGACTTACAGCAACACTGAAGGAGCTGCAAGAATTTCTGGCAAGTACTGGTTGTGTACTACATGTGACAACAATCCCCCATATTCTCCACATGTCTGGACTATGGAGTAGGGTTGCAAGGTGGAAGCCATTTCTTACACAGAAAAACATCCAGGCCCACCTAAAATTTGCAAAACAATACATCAAGTCTCCCAAAAGCATGTGGGAAAATGTGTTATGGTCTGATGAGACCAAGATTGAACTTTTTGGCCACAATTCCAAAAGGTACGTTTGGCGCAAAAACAATACTTCTCATCACCAAAAGAAGACCATCCCCATGGTGGTGGTAGTATCATGATTTGGGGTTGCATTTCTTCAGCTGGAACTGGGGCTTTAGTTATGGTGGAAGGAAATATGAACAGTTCAAAATACCAGTCACTTTTGGCCCAAAACCTTCAGGCATCAGCTAGAAAGCTGAAGATGAAGAGGAATTTCACCTTTCAATGACAATGTCCCCAAGCATACATCCAAATCAGCAAAAGAATGGCTTCACTAGAAGAAAATTTAAGATTTGGAATGTCCTAGCCAGAGCCCAGACCTAAATCCAATAGAAAATCTGTGGGGTGACTTGAAGTGGGCTGTGCACAAGAGATGCCCTCATAATTGGACAGATTTGAAGCGCTTTTGCAAAGAAGAGTGGGCAAATATTGCCAAGTCAAGATGTGCCATGCTGATAGACTCCTACCTAAGAAGACTGAACGCTGTAATTAAATCAAAAGGTACTTCAACAAAGTATTAGTTTAAGGGTGTGCACACACAACAAAGAATTAGTTTAAGGGTGTGCACACTTATGCAACCAGCATATTGTACATTTTTTTATTTTTTATATGTTTTGCACTAATTTGTTTTTCAATTGAATTGTACAGGCTATAGGTCACATTAAAGGTGTGAAAAGTTTTGAAATAATTTATTGTGGTCTCATTTTTATATCATAAAAAACTGGCATTTTAACAGGGGTGTGTACACTTTTTATATCCACTGTATATGCATGCATGAACTGTTATAGTTATGAGTAACAAAATGACCATAATTTTCTTTATTTTCTATTACAGTCAAACACTAAGCAGGTATCTTTGGTAGACTGGACAGGATGATTGTAAAAGCAGCTGATCATTTGGCACAGTTAGTAGTGTTGCCATTAAATGTGCTTGACTCTTTGGGTGAGTTCTTGGTTTTGGCTCCTTCTGTGTGGAGTGCTATGGTTCCCTCCAGCATCCCCAAAGATATGCCATAGGTGATTGACATTCCTCCACCAGGTAAGTTTGTAGAGTGTATGTGTGAGTGTGTGTGTGTGTGTGTGAAAATATCACATGCTTTTATCTACTGACACACAGAGTATTTGTCAGGTGTATATGCAAATGTTTTGGGTAGCATAAAAAAATAACAGTTAAGAAGTAATTATCTTTAAAACTAAGGCAGAAAATGTATCACAAAACATCTAGTCCTTCAGAGCGTCTGGATGTATGGTGGCTCTCATGATCTGAGCTGCATAAATTAATTTTGACATAGGCTTAGTAAATATTTCTGCCCTGAAACCCGACTATAAAACGTGACCTGCTCAGAGGTGTGCCCAGAAGGTCACTATGGCATATGCAGGAGGCTGGGGACAGTATTTCCATTATTCATTTGATTTTCCTCATACGCAGACATCAGAGACATGCACTGCATGTCACTATATTTTATTTGGGAGGAGAGAATAGTGTGATTATTATTTATACCCAAAATATATACAGTGTATGTCGAGGTTCACTGGTAAGCAAGGAATCTACACTGTCCTGAAAGTCATAATATTAATAGAATCAAAATGTATTAATATAGTTAAGCACTTTTGTCCTCCATTCTTTAAACAGGACTTCTTAAGAACTAATCAATCACCACAGTGTAAGACTTAAATAACTTCTTCCCAAAACGTTAGACAAAATACATAAATAAATAAATATAAAAAACTATTACTCCAGAATCATTCATAGAGTTCACTGTAAATCTAGAAAACATGAAATGAAGGAGAAAAATGGTTTGTCAGTATGAATAAAATATTGAAATGGTACAAGAGATATGTTGAGAGTCACATTGCTTCTTCTGAGTTCCTTTGGGGTACATCCACGTATTTAACAAACAGAAACATGTATCGTTTATTAACTATATAGAATAGAAAATGACAGTACAGGTGAAATACTAGTAGGAAACAAACTTAGCTGCTTCTCTGTTGTGCTGTAACACTCTCAACAAACCTCTTGCAGTGGTGTTTCCATATTTTATTCAGAAATACATGAAACAAATAGATTACCTCAATTCTTTCAAAACCAAACTTAAGCTATACCTTACATATACGTGGCTCTGTTCTTGTGAATCGCATGCTAGGACTATTAATTCTTGGCTAAGCCTAGCTTCCTAACACACACAGCTCTGTAAATTAATGACTCACATCCCATAAAATGCTTATTATATGTTACATCCTATACTTGTCCTGCCTACTGAATGGACATTGTAATTCTGTTTTCTTTTGTTATTGTTATTACTAGTTAATGAATAAGCCAAACCGTGTACAATTGGTAAATAAGTACTCTGTTTTACAGATTTTTACTTAAATCTTGTAAAATAATGATCCTATTTCCCTGTTAAACATCTGATATGATAGTGTTATAACTCTTCTAACAGACTGTAAGAACATGATAATTATAATTACATTGTTATTTTTCCCCGAGCTTTTCTCCACGGAGCTCCACTGAAAAGGGGTTCTATGCACAGATTAACTTTCTGAGTTATCAAATAGATTGAACGAATGAATGAATGAATGCTTTTTGAGCAAAACAATAATTTAATATCCACTCATCAGAAAAATATGTCTGACAAGGTAAGCAACTACTACCCAATAAATAAATTTTTTTAGCAAAACATCAGTTTGATGTGCAGTCACATAATGGTGTATTTTCACATGGAAGCAGTTTTTGTATTTGATTGGTAGCTTTCATTATACAAAACAATGTTTTGATGAGCTTAGAAGGAAACGTCAGTGTTCCAAACTCTATTGTTTCAAGTTATGTGTATGCTGCATCTGTGTTCATTAGTGTATCTTCACCTCACCCCACCTTAAAGATCTATTCCTTAGTACTGCTATTCAGAGAAAGTATTCTAACTGTTTTAGAGATTTAGTAGCAATGTCAGTAATTCAAATGTGCTCACATTCGTTAAGAGAGCAATTTAAAGATAACACACAGCTCAACATGACTAAAACATTGTTTATTTTTTTTCCTTTGTATTCATTAATTCCTTTTAGTGAGCCATTAATTCTTGAGGTGATACAGCGCTTATGGAAAATTAGACATGTTTATGAGGTAGTAACTGGGGCTGACTGAACAGATACTAAGAAAATAGAGTGAGCTAATTATTAGTCATGCTAATCCATGTACCTTAGGGTGCGAATTATAGGGCCGTAACACTGTGAAATATAAGCCAACAAAAGCAGAAAAGTGATACAAAGCTAATTCTACTGTAGTACCACAGCAATGTATTGTTTTACACTGCTACTTTCTGAACATTACAGAAGTGTGTCACCCTACAACCCCACAAATGAGATAGTTGTCTGGGTAATGTAATACTTTTTGTTTTTTGTTTTAGTCTGTTCGAGCATGTGGCTTACTTCAAGGGGTTGAGTTTATACAGATGAAATTTGATTCAGTATCACTGAGAATTTCCATGTTGCCCTTTCTGTTCTGTGCCATACAAGTTTTAACATGCCAATATAATGGCAACAAGCAAAGAATAAGGCATGTCAGTTTAGTGTATTATGAGACATGTGACTTGTAGGAGTCCAGCTTCTTCCTTGCACTTCACTGCAATGATAAAACTAGCAAGTGAATCTAAGCATATGGTTTGGGAAAGGAATCAACAACTTTCTGGTCTAGTTATCTATAAGCATCAGCTCTGAAACTGCAAAGGCTTAGAAAAGAGAGGGAGAAAACAAGGAATGTATTACACTCACTTTCTCCGTGTTCTCCAAATGTAGCCAGCATGACAGGAGGCCCGCAATCTTTTTGGTTCGATATTGAGTGTCGATAACCTACATGGTGACAAACAACAGATCTTTCAAGATGTTTACATTGAATGATAAAGGCTCTAACCAAATCTGAACAATTATTTGTATATTACATTCACATAAACTTACTAGGGCTAAACTGTTGTTTTCTGTTTTAAATATCCTGCAAGCTGTTTAGCGATTTGTTTGTTCTTTGCTAAATTTGGATCTTGTATTCTTGTAACTGCAAATTTTCATTCTGTAATTCAACAAAGTGGCTGCTTATTTTCTTTATTTTTTTAATTAAACACCAAACAATTTAATAAAAAGAAATTTGACAAAAATACTGTAGGGTTCTCCAACATGGTTATCACTGAATAAAAAAAAACGTTCACTATATATATACATTGTTTTTCCATTACATTGTGAAATTTATTTTCCTTTGCTTTTCATCTTCTTGAATGATTCTCATTATGGATCATAGGACATAAGCAAATAATATTCTCTTCATAACAATAACTGTATAATTTAATTCTAGTTGTAAAATTGTTTCAGGATGCAGTCCCTTCCAAAGCCATAGTAACAAACAATATAATCTATTATAACCCACAGACCAAATTAATTCATCTGTTTTATAGCTATGATTAAAACATTACCAGACTCATTTACAATATTTTATTAACTGGATTATAATGTGCATTGAAGGTAATAAAATTTGTAGTTTCAGCAAACTGTCCTCATGCATGAATCAGTAGTAGGCGTTGTGTCGAAGTGATAGACCTTTTTCATTGTCTACAGAATTATCAGAAGTTGTAATACTGGACATCACTGACTTTGCATATATATTTTCTCAGGCTATGACAGTCTCTATTTTTGGGGCCTAAGCTACAGCTACAATTCAGAAAACAAAGAAGGACTAGAAGAAATAGTGTTACTTTCATTTAGGGTTTCAGTGAGTAAATATAACTTGGTATTGTAACGGCATTAAGGAATAACTAATTTCTGTTGAACTGTATTGTATTAGTGTATTCTGAAGCAATCAAACAAGTAAACATAGTTAAACTACACATTGTCCAGAAAATGAGTGTCTTTTTTATACTCTCAGTCCAGCAGAAAAAATGCCTTCTCATAGGTTCATAGGAGATTACTAGGCTAATGGCTTAAGGGCCCCTATAAGCCTAACCAACATAACCCGATTTTACCCAATATATGGCCCTTAGGGGCAATAGGATGGCATGGATTTGTGCCTGTGCATTGAGCAACTTAGAGATTGCCCCTGTCCATAAGGCACATAGGTACTATGCCAGGTGTGCATTTGAAGAGAACCAGGAAAGGGCTCTGCTTAATGTGAATAGGAAGCCTGTTGCGAAAAAGGGGCACTCTCTGAGACACATATCTGACTTTCCAGCATGTTTTTTTGAGTTGCTGACTAAGTTTAGAACCCTAGACTGGCTGACCCTAATGCTGTTTAACTTGCAGATGTAGCAGCTCCATTAGGGCTGGATTTGTGAGTCCCTTGTAGGTGAGATATAGGTCAGTCCTTAATAGTCGGTAGGAGACAGAGTAAAGGGATAAGGTTTTGAGTCTATCTGCATAGTTCATGTTGTTTAAACCCTGTATTTTCTTTGTGAATAACCTCTGAGGTCGCTGCAGCTGCTGTAAGTGCCTAGTCAAGTATATGCCAAATGGCGCATTGTACGTGATTATTGGTCTAATAAGGGCTGAGTACAGCGAGACTATAATTTCCTTGGATCTGTATACCATACCTTTATTTATAAGTTGTGCCACATAAAAGGACTTCCTCACCATTGTGGATACACAGTGGTCAACGTTCAGGTGACTATCTATCTGTGTACCTAGATCTCTCACCTTTGAGTCTACTCTTAGGGGAATGCTATTGATGTTCCAATTTTCAGGAGTATTTGACTACCCAAAAGGTATGATAATGCATTTTTTTTGCATTTAGTTTTAGGCCATGGTTCTGACACCAATCATTTGTCTGATCAAGACCGTCCTGAAGAATATCTACATCACTGGGGAATTCAGAGATTGCTCCCAGCTTGCAGTTGTTGGCAAACTTTGTCATCCAGAGGCCTTCTACATTAGTCTTGATTTCAGAGAAGTATATTCCAAGCAAGAGTGGTTCCAGCACTGAGCCCACTGGCACACCATGAGTAACTGGCATCTTGCTGGATCTAAATTCAACCACTTCCATTTTAACCACATGTCCTATCCAATAGACAGTTGGCTATCCATCTGGTGACATAGGGACTTATGCCCAGTTTTTGTAGTTTATTTATAATATCTGAGGGGGGAATTATAGAAAATGCCTTGGCCAGGTCAAAGTAGACAGTATGTACTGTTTTACCATCATCCATAGTGAATTTCTCAAAGAAATCCACAAGATTCAGTAGCTATGACCTGCCCTTGACAAAGCCAAATTGGAGCAGGTGCAGTGTTTGGAGGTTTGCTGTGTCATTATTTATCAGGTCCATGATTATTTTTTCCATAGCCTTACTTATAAGACTAGTCAAACTTATAGGTCTGTAATTTCCTGGGTCAGTACATTATCCCCCTTTATGCAGAAGGATGATTGTTGCTGTCCTCCACTCTATCGGGACAAAGCCAGTCCGGAGGCTGTTATTAAATATTGATCCTAATGGGCCTGATAAGCCCTGATTTAAGCTGTTTAAGAGGCAAACTGGTGTATATGTTTTTATCTTTAGTGTGTGTTTAGGCAACCTGTTCCTTAGTGATAATTGATGGTGGAGTGGAGGAGGCTATTACTAGGGGGAGAAGTGGGGGTGATGGGAGGTAAATTTTGAGCTGAAATTGTCAGCCATCAAATTTGCTATATCTTCTAGCTAAGTATAGATGATGTCCTCTACAAATAAATTTTGCACATTGTTGGGTGATGCCCTTAAGATTATGGACATAACTGAAAAATGCCTTATGGTTATCCTTAGCTTTGGAGGCTATTTTTACCTCAAAGTCTGCTTTCAGAAACTTCAGAAGACCCCTGATTCACTTGTTTAGACTAATGAGGGACTTTTTACTTTGTTGTACACATTTCCTCTTAATTCCTGACATGATTTTCTTTCTTTTCCTGTAAAACCTATTAATACCAAGGGTCCACCAAGATGACTTGATTTTGCCGGGGCTTATTACAGTCTAGTTCTGCTGTTTCTATGCAGGTATTTATATTGTCATACAGGGCTTTTGTGTACAACTTTGCAGAAGTTTCTGTGCTTTCTGGATTTGAGGGAGCCTGGAAACTAGCTATGCCATCCGGTAATAGAGGGTAATTTACCTTAGAGAAGTTCTTAAAGTTTTGGGGGTTAGGTGAGGGGAGTAGTTTTACCTTTATTTCAAGGGAGACCTCATTGTGATCTGATCTTACAAGTGAGGACACCACACTGGGGGGGGGGGGGGGTGCAGCACTCTCCCGTATTTGTGAGTACCTGGTCTAGGATATTTGTTCCCCTAGTGGAAGTGCAGACTAGCTGCTCCTGGGCATTTACAAAGTAAAGAAATCCTTGGGTCTGCATGTTAGTGAATCTCTAGGAATTGCAAGGACAAGAAACAACTTATAAAACACTGGAAAACTTGACAAATCTAAAACAACATTAATATCCATCCATCCATCCTCAACTCCTTTTTCCCATTTTACACATGGGGTCAGGGTGTCACTTAAACAGTGACAATCATCTTGAACCAAGGTTAATGAACAGCATTCTGTTCTATACCATATTATACATTTCAGATATAAATAAGGAAAAACAAAGTAAAGTAAATCAGTTGCTTTAAAAAGGAAAATGCAAAATTGCATCAACATTTTTACACTTTATGGAAATGAAAGGATGTCTACTATGAGTATAGTTTGGGCAGCAAAAAGAGGTCTGCCTATCCTTGGTGCCTTTTAATTTTTGTTCAAAGCAGAAAAATGACTTCCTGAAGAATATTATTATCTTGGCATTTAGGTTTAGTCCATGGCTATGAAACAAATTGTATGTCTCTGTCAGCCCTTCTTGGACAATATTTGTGTTGGTGTTGGATTCAATGACAGTTGCTAATTTGCAATAATATGCAAATTTAGTCAGCCAGAGGCCACTGACAGTGGCCTTGACTTCAGAGAAGTAAATGCCAAAAAGGAGCAGTCCAGGACCGATCCCCAAGGGGCACCACATGTGACTGTCCTCTTTGTAGAGGTGAACTCCCCAGTTCTAACATCCTGGATCCTGTCAGCCAGTTGAGTACCCACCAGGTGACATAAGGGTTTGTAACTAACCTCTTGAGTTTGTCAACAATGCCCGGATGGGGTATTGTGTCAAATGCCTTGTCCAATTTCAGGTGGGCAGTGTGAACCATTTTGCTCTCATCCATTGTTTTGGTGACCTTCTCAAAGATGTCCGCCAGGCTAAGTAGGCATGACCTGCCCTTGAAACCAAATTGGGTTGAGTCCTGTGTCTGGAGGTTTACTATATCATTATTTATCATTTCCATGATAGTTCTTTCCATGACTTTGCACATGAGACTATGGGCTTGTAGTTTCCAAGGCCTGTTGATGGTCCACCATGTTTTATATCCTGCAAAGGATATAAAAGTCAGCCAGATTCCAAAGCATCAGGACAACTTCCACACACCCAAACTGTCAAGTTACTCTAGATGATATGACTAAAAGACAAGTCTGTGCATGAGGCCCTTCTGAGCTTTCTTGCAATCAAAGAGTACGCTCCTTTAGGTTTTCAAGTACCACTGGTAGGCTTGTGCTTTGCTTTGCTGGATAGATAAGTTCCCTTTGGGGAAAAAAATTTAATTTTCTTAAATCTATTGATGCTTTATTATTTTCCTCTTCAGGAAAAATTATTTTAAAGTTATGAGTGTTGTGTTTTAACTGACTGTCTTAAGACTGTATCATACTTTTAAACATAGCACTGATTTTTCTGTCAGTTTAAAACTAGTGAAAACATTTTCTGTGGGCAAATTGTGTATATATTTTCATTGGTGAGGCTAACATAGTGTTTGAAAATGCTTTTTAGTGTGGTTTTTTTTGTCAAAAAAAAACAAAATTTTCTGGACAAGTAGTTTTACCTGCACTTGCTGCTTGTCTTCCATGGGAAAGAGGCACCATTTTCAGCTTGATCATACAACAGACTATTGGTCCCATGGTCGGTCCCTCTTCCAGCCACAAAAAGAAAACGTTTAACAAACAATCTTTGCCACATCAACAGGCTAGCAATATGCTTCAGCCACAGGTGGGTGATTCTGCTGTGGCCATTGTTGTACCTCAGACCACTCGTTTGTTACCCAGCATCTTTCTACTGTAGCATCTACAGCCACTATGGACTAGGGGTTAGCCATGTCCTCTGCAGCTGATGGTGTCCCCTCAGTGTGCAAGGGAGATGCACTTTTGTTGAACTTGGAAGAGGGAAAAGGGAAGATTTACCTGCTACGTCAGAATGCTGTGCCCATCCCTGGGGAAGTTGCTGCTGCCATTAGTAACACTGTTGACCCTATTTTTCCTGTCAAAAAGAAACATAAAACCAAGCATGTATCTACTCCTCCTCAAACTTCTTTACACAGGAGTAGTTTACTGGCTCTGGCTTAGAGTTTAATTCAGGTCACTGGTCTTTCTTGTAAAGTAATTTCTGGTAAAAGAAGAGGGTTTCCTTTTCTCCTAAAGAGATTCAAGATTCTAAATCTGAACATGAAGATGCAGAAACAGATTAATTTTTTCCTCAGATTTCTGATTCATTTATTTTACATCTCAGGTCATTAACACCCACATGGACTATGTCAGAGTCATACTGGTACCTGTGGTTCAGTGACTCAAGTGCCTGTATGACTTGACGGATCCTAGCCACGGAAAGGCAGCTAACAGTGAGACTCTTCTTATTCAGTCTGGTGAGAGGGACATCAGTGTGCCTCATTATAGAATCACCAATGACCAGGAAATGTGTCTCTGTGCCAGTTTGCCTTAAGGGTTTAGCAGTGCAGGCATTGGCTACAGTGTTAACTATGTGTAGCTGTGGGTGGTGTTTTAACGGATTGTTTATGTGATAGCTGAGGACCCTTTATTTGATTGTACTGTGCAGGAGGTCTTAGAGTTTTAGGAAGCTTACCTCTAAGTGCCTCAGAATAAGTATTTTTATGTGTAGGGTCTTTACCCTGTGCAGCAGCCATGGTGCAAGTGTCACTGGCAAATTTTATAGGATTAGTTATGGTTATATGAGAGATTTTCACCTCCAGCGTTAGTGTATTTACACCTCTCTCATACACCGTTTTATTAAAAATAAGTTGGTTGTCAGTGTACATGAGGCAGTTCTTACAATGCCTCAGAAAACCCATTTCAACCAGACTAACCACAGAGAGAGTTGGGAAGTGCATATCTGTGGCCACTGATCTACTAGGGAGGAGTGAGGAAACAAGTCAATAAGACAAGCAATTTGATGGGCAATTCTCAGCTATGAGCAAACTATGTGCTCTAGTAGTTAAAAAAAAAAAACTGTCAGGATAATAATGCCACAAGAGTGCAGACCCCAGACCAGAACAAAGACCCTTGGAATAATAGGCACAATAAGCCTTCACCAGTAATTCCCAGCTAAGAAGGGTTTAGGCTACCATATAGGTCAGTCCTTAATAGTCGGTAGAAGACAGAGTAAAGGGATAAGGTTTTTAGTCTATCTGCATAGTTCATGTTGTTTAAACCCTGTATTTTCTTTGTGAATAACCTCTGAGGTCGCTGCAGCTGCTGTAAGTGCCTAGTCAAGTATATGCCAAATGGCGCATTGTACGTGATTATTGAGCTAATAAGGGCTGAGTACAGCGAGACTATAATTTCCTTGGATCTGGATACCATATCTTTATTTATAAGTTGTGCCACATAAAAGGACTTCCTCACCATTGTGGATACACAGTGGTCAACGTTCAGGTGACTATCTATCTGTGTACCTAGATCTCTCACCTTTGAGTCTACTCTTAGGGGAATGCTATTGATGTTCCAATTTTCAGGAGTATTTGACTACCCAAAAGGTATGATAATGCATTTTTTTTTGCATTTAGTTTTAGGCCATGGTTCTGACACCAATCATTTGTCTGATCAAGACCGTCCTGAAGAATATCTACATCACTGGGGAATTCAGAGATTGCTCCCAGCTTGCAGTTGTTGGCAAACTTTGTCATCCAGAGGCCTTCTACATTAGTCTTGATTTCAGAGAAGTATATTCCAAGCAAGAGTGGTCCCAGCACTGAGCCCACTGGCACACCATGAGTAACTGGCCTCTTGCTGGATCTGAATTCAACCACTTCCATTTTAACCACATGTCCTATCCAAATGCCAGTTGGCTATCCATCTGGTGACATAGGGACTTATGCCCAGTTTTTGTAGTTTATTTATAATATCTGAGTGGGGAATTATAGAAAATGCCTTGGCCAGGTCAAAGTAGACAGTATGTACTGTTTTACCATCATCCATAGTCTTAGTGAATTTCTCAAAGAAATCCACCAGATTCAGTAGCTATGACCTGCCCTTGACAAAGCCAAATTGGGGCAGGTGCAGTGTTTGGAGGTTTCCTGTGTCATTATTTATCAGGTCCATGATTATTCTTTCCATAGCCTTACTTATAAGACTAGTCAAACTTATAGGTCTGTAATTTCCTGGGTCAGTACATTGTCCCCCTTTATGCAGAAGGATGATTGTTGCTGTCCTCCACTCTATCGGGACAAAGCCAGTCCGGAGGCTGTTATTAAATATTGATCCTAATGGGCCTGATAAGCCCTGATTTAAGCTGTTTAAGAGGCAAACTGGTGTATATGTTTTTAGCTTTAGTGTGTGTTTAGGCAACCTGTTCCTTAGTGATAATTGACGGTGGAGTGGAGGAGGCTATTACTAGGGGGAGAACTGGGGGTGATGGGAGGTAAATTTTGAGCTGAAATTGTCAGCCATCAAATTTGCTATATCTTCTAGCTAAGTATAGATGATGTCCTCTACAAATAAATTCTGCACATTGTTGGGTGATGCCCTTAAGATTATGGACGTAACTGAAAAATGCCTTATGGTTATCCTTAGCTTTGGAGGCTATTTTTACCTCAAAGTCTGCTTTCAGAAACTTCAGTAGACCCCTGATTCACTTGTTTAGACTAATGAGGGACTTTTTACTTTGTTGTACACATTTCCTCTTAATTCCTGACAAGATTTTCTTTCTTTTCCTGTAAAACCTATTAATACCAGGGGTCCACCAAGATGACTTGATTTTGCCGGGGTTTATTTCAGTCTAGTTCTGCTGTTTCTATGCAGGTATTTATATTGTCATACAGGGCTTTTGTGTACAACTTTGGAGAAGTTTCTGTGCTTTCTGGATTTGAGGGAGCCTGGAAACTAGCTATGCCATCCGGTAATAGAGGGTAATTTACCTTAGAGAAGTTCTTAAAGTTTTGGGGGTTAGGTGAGGGGAGTAGTTTTACCTTTATTTCAAGGGAGACCTCATTGTGATCTGATCTTACCAGTGAGGACACCACACTGGGGGGGGGGGGGCAGCACTCTCCCGTATTTGTGAGTACCTGGTCTAGGATATTTGTTCCCCTAGTGGAAGTGCAGATTAGCTGCTCCTGGGCATTTACAAAGTAAAGAAATCCTTGGGTCTGCATGTTAGTGAAACTCTAGGAATTGCAAGGACAAGAAACAACTTATAAAACACTGGAAAACGTGACAAATCTAAAACAACATTAATATCCATCCATCCATCCTCAACTCCTTTTTCCCATTTTACACATGGCCAGTGACATATCATCTTGAACCAAGGTTAATGAACAGCATTCTGTTCTACACCATATTATACATTTCAGATATAAATAAGGAAAAACAAAGTAAAGTAAATCAGTTGCTTTAAAAAGGAAAATGCAAAATTGCATCAACATTTTTACACTTTATGGAAATGAAAGGCTGTCTACTATGAGTATAGTCTGGGCAGCAAAAAGAGGTCTGCCTATCCTTGGTGCCTTTTAATTTTTGTTCAAAGCAGAAAAATGACTTCCTGAAGAATATTATTATCTTGGCATTTAGGTTTAGTCCACGGCTATGAAACCAATTGTATGTCTCTGTCAGCCCTTCTTGGACAATATTTGTGTTGGTGTTGGATTCAATGACAGTTGCTAATTTGCAATCATATGCAAATTTAGTCAGTCAGAGGCCACTGACAGTGGCCTTGACTTCAGAGAAGTAAATGCCAAAAAGGAGCAGTCCAGGACCGATCCCCAAGGGGCACCACATGTGACTGTCCTCTTTGTAGAGGTGGACTCCCCAGTTCTAACATCCTGGATCCTGTCAGCCAGTTGAGTACCCACCAGGTGACATAAGGGTTTGTAACTAACCTCTTGAGTTTGTCAACAATGCCCGGATGGGGTATTGTGTCAAATGCCTTGTCCAATTTCAGGTGGGCAGTGTGAACCATTTTGCTCTCATCCATTGTTTTGGTGACCTTCTCAAAGATGTCCGCCAGGCTAAGTAGGCATGACCTGCCCTTGAAACCAAATTGGGTTGAGTCCTGTGTCTGGAGGTTTACTATATCATTATTTATCATTTCCATGATAGTTCTTTCCATGACTTTGCACATGAGACTATGGGCTTGTAGTTTCCAAGGCCTGTTGATGGTCCACCATGTTTTATATCCTGCAAAGGATATAAAAGTCAGCCAGATTCCAAAGCATCAGGACAACTTCCACACACCCAAACTGTCAAATTACTCTAGATGATATGACTAAAAGACAAGTCTGTGCATGAGGCCCTTCTGAGCTTTCTTGCCATCAAAGAGTACGCTCCTTTAGGTTTTCAAGTACCACTGGTAGGCTTGTGCTTTGCTTTGCTGGATAGATAAGTTCCCTTTGGGGAAAAAAATTTAATTTTCTTAAATCTATTGATGCTTTATTATTTTCCTCTTCAGGAAAAATTATTTTAAAGTTATGAGTGTTGTGTTTTAACTGACTGTCTTAAGACTGTAACATACTTTTAAACATAGCACTGATTTTTCTGTCAGTTTAAAACTAGTGAAAACATTTTCTGTGGGCAAATTGTGTATATATTTTCATTGGTGAGGCTAACATAGTGTTTGAAAATGCTTTTTAGTGTGTTTTTTTTTTGTCAAAAAAAAACAAAATTTTCTGGACAAGTAGTTTTACCTGCACTTGCTGCTTGTCTTCCATGGGAAAGAGGCACCATTTTCAGCTTGATCATACAACAGACTATTGGTCCCATGGTCGGTCCCTCTTCCAGCCACAAAAAGAAAACGTTTAACAAACAATCTTTGCCACATCAACAGGCTAGCAATATGCTTCAGCCACAGGTGGGTGATTCTGCTGTGGCCATTGTTGTACCTCAGACCACTCGTTTTTTACCCAGCATCTTTGTACTGTAGCGTCTACAGCCATTATGGACTAGGGGTTAGCCATGTCCTCTGCAGATGATGGTGTCCCCTCAGTGTGCAAGGGAGATGCACTTTTGTTGAACTTGGAAGAGGGAACAGGGAAGATTTACCTGCTACATCAGAATGCTGTGCCCATCCCTGGGGAAGTTGCTGCTGCCATTAGTAACACTGTTGACCCTATTTTTCCTGTCAAAAAGAAACATAAAACCAAGCATGTATCTACTCCTCCTCAAACTTCTTTACACAGGAGTAGTTTACTGGCTCTGGCTTAGAGTTTAATTCAGGTCACTGGTCTTTCTTGTAAAGTAATTTCTGGTAAAAGAAGAGGGTTTCCTTTTCTCCTGAAGAGATTCAAGATTCTAAATCTGAACATGAAGATGCAGAAACAGATTAATTTTTTTCCTCAGATTTCTGATTCATTTATTTTACATCTCAGGTCATTAACACCCACATGGACTATGTCAGAGTCATACTGGTACCTGTGGTTCAGTGACTCAAGTGCCTGTATGACTTGACGGATCCTAGCCACGGAAAGGCAGCTAACAGTGAGACTCTTCTTATTCAGTCTGGTGAGAGGGACATCAGTGTGCCTCATTATAGAATCACCAATGACCAGGAAATGTGTCTCTGTGCCAGTTTGCCTTAAGGGTTTAGCAGTGGAGGCATTGGCTACAGTGTTAACTATGTGTAGCTGTGGGTGGTGTTTTAACGGATTGTTTATGTGATAGCTGTGGACCCTTTATTTGATTGTACTGTGCAGGAGGTCTTAGAGTTTTAGGAAGCTTACCTCTAAGTGCCTCAGAATAAGTATTTTTATGTGTAGGGTCTTTACCCTGTGCAGCAGCCATGGTGCAAGTGTCACTGGAAAAGTTTATAGGATTAGTTTTGGTTATATGAGAGATTTTCACCTCCAGCATTAGTGTATTTACACCTCTCTCATGCACCGTTTTATTAAAAATAAGTTGGATGTCAGTGTGCATGAGGCAGTTCTTACAATGCCTCAGAAAACCCATTTCAACCAGACTAACCACATAGAGAGTTGGGAAGTGCATATCTGTGGCCACTGATCTACTAGGGAGGAGTGAGGAAACAAGTCAATAAGACAAGCAACTTGATGGGCAATGCTCAGCTATGAGCAAACTATGTGCTCTAGTAGTTAAAAAAAAACCTGTCAGGATAATAATGCCACAAGAGTGCAGACCCCAGACCAGAACAAAGACCCTTGGAATAATAGGCACAATAAGCCTTCACCAGCAATTCCCAGCTAAGAAGGGTGGAGGCTACCATCTCCTCCCACAAGCGTGTAGACCACAGACCTTCCCAATGTAAAAAAAATTGTTTAAATCCCAATTGTTTAACCCAGAACAAAGACATTTAGAATAGTAGGCACAATCTCCTCCCACAAGCGTGTAGACCACAGACCTTCCCAATGTAAAAAAAATTGTTTAAATCCCAATTGTTTAACCCAGAACAAAGACATTTAGAATAGTAGGCACAATAAGCCTCGCTAGGCATAGGGGTTTATGTTCAGGCTGGTGAGCTTGTCTGTAATACCAGAATGGGGAATGGTGTCGAAGGCCTTAGCAAGCTGTAGGTAGGCTGTGTGTACCACCTTTCCCTCGTCTATAGCCTTAGTAACTGTCTCAAAGAAGTCCACCAGGTTTAGGAGGCATGATCTGCCCTTAACAAAGCCGAACTGGGTAGGGTCCAGTATTTGGAGGTTCCTGGTGTCTCTGTTAATGAGTTCCATGATGATACACTCTATAGCCTTGCAGACCAAGCTAGGCAGGCTTAGATCTATGGATCTAAACCTCACCACAACTATAAATAGCACATGCTGGAGGGATAGATTCCTGTCCCAGTGACTTCCCATGCTTTGGAACAAGATCCCAATCTACATTAGGCAGAGCTCCTCACTAACACTCTTCAAAAGAAACCATGACAAGTGCATGGGAAACAGAAAGTTTACCTCAGGGATGACTTCAGTGGCTCTGCTGGACAGAGGCACAGGGAATTAATCTAAGGAGGCGACAAAAGCTAACACATTCTGGCTAGGCTTATAAATGCCTTCGGGCAGATAGCCTAGTACCTACCTATAAAACTATAAGCCTTCAGTGGCAATTCCAGCTTAGAAGGGTGGAGGCTACCTTCTCCTCCCACAAGAGTGGAGACCACAAACCTTGTAAAATACCTGGTTTGGATCCCAAGTGTTTAACACAGAACTAAGACATGTTTATAATAGCAGACACAATAAGCCTTCACCAGCAATTCCCAGCTTAGAAGGGTATAAGCTGCCTCTCCTGGCCCGAGAGTGTAGACCACAAACCTTCCTTATTTAAGATAAATAGTTTGAAGCCCAAGTGCTTAAATCAAAAGTAAGATGCTTAGAATAACAGTTTCTATGTCAAAAAGGAGCAGTCCAGGACTGAGCATACTTACAAACAGTAATAAATTCAGCAGAACAAATCCAACTGAATACTTTAAAAACAAGCAACCAAAAAGCAAAATAAAGTAATAAAGTAGGAGGAAGCACAGGGACAGTAAAAGTGAATTTTAAGTAAGTGGGAAAGGAGGAAACATAAGAGAATTCCCATTTAAGAAACTAAGGAGGTGAGTCTTCCCAAATGATCTCTCCTAAATCAGTAGAATGAGTGAGCTGATGAGATGGGGCAAGGAGAAGAGTCCAAAATATAGTAGGAGAGGTCAGCTTAAAAGCCACCCAGTTTTAAAAGTGCAACAACAGTTGGGCAGGTGGGTGGGAAAAATCAAATGCAGAGATCAGGAATAGTCAGGCACAGACCAGCAAGCAAGTAAAACAAGGACTCAAACTAAAAGAATAAATAAATAAAAATAAAAAAATAAAAAACCCACAAAAAAGGCTATGTGCAGATTTGCATTGTCATCTAGTCAAACTGAATGAAACCCTTAAGTATCAAGGTTGAAATAAATACCATTATTCCTGATAGGAACTTAATTAATGCTGTGCATATCCCAAAGAACAGGCACAATGTGCAGTTATTCAGCACATAGGAATATAAGTCAAAGCCATTATTCTCTCTAGCCCACAATAACAACAATGTTTGGCTTTAGTCTTGTATTTAACTAAAAAAACATGCTTGATCTTTTATTTCACATCATGACTTGTAGCTCATGATTTGAAATAAATATGCTTTGGAATTCAAACAAATTCCCTCTACCCATGCTAATGGGCCAACATGATTTGATCAATTAGCACTATGGAAAGAATTTCTGAATTAGAGACATAGTAAAGATGCACAGAGAAACACCTCATTAACAGCTCTTTACCATATTCCTGACTCAAACACTGTGCTGTCAGACCTGTCTGTGCTAATATCATGGTAGCACAGGCACCCCCATCCTGCATGTGCACATATATATATATATATATATATATATATATATATATATTTTTTTTTATTATTATTTATTTTATTTTATTTTACATTTGTTGACTGGGCTAGTCTAGCTGGATACATGTCCATTTTCAGTAGAGGCCCGGGGAGAAAAGCTCCAAAGACATATGGAATAGAAAAAATATAAAAATGCAAAATATAAAATATAAAACTATAGTATAAGATATACAAAGGAGTAACAGTAAAGATACATGCAAAAAACTAAATTAGAAAGTGGTAGGAGTTTAAGAAGTAAGCAAAAATTAAACCCCCCCCCACATAGTAGCAATAGAGAGCATTCATTAAATATAGTATTAAACTACAATACTTCGAATGAGCTTAGCAAGGGCAGTAAGGGATACTGTAAAAATGCAAGACAGTAAGTTTACAATGTTGTTGAGATGTAGGATGTTAGCCAGGGTTAGTGCAGGAACATAACCAGTGTATGTTGAGATATGATTTTAGTTTTTTTTTAAATAATGTAAGAGATGACAGAGAAGTCAGGTCGGTAGGAAGTGAATTCCATAACTTTCCAACAGTGTTAGAGAACAGGGTTATCACCTGCTAAGTTATAAGATCTGCAGGTGTTAATAAGAAGTTTGTTGGATGACCGTAGGTTTTCACGATTGTTGTAGGGGATGAAAACGCTTGAGAGTATTGGTGTATTTGTGGGTTGAGAGAGGATCTTATGGGCTATAGCAAGCTGGAGATATTGTAAATGGTGTAGAAACTTAAGCCAGCCAAGTTGTTTTAGGTTAAGGCAGTGATGAGTCCTGAAAGGGGAGGCAGTAGCAAATTGAGCAGTATTATTATAGGATACTGCTAGTTTGCTGAGGTTACTTTTAGAAAGATTTGTATAAATGGGAGAGGCATAGAGTAGAGTAGAGATAAGGTGAGTTCTTGCTAAAGCAGCCCTGGCTGTTGGTGTAAGAAAGGGTTTGACTCTATAGAGGGAACCTAGTTTTTTATTGACTGTTTTTATAGTGTTATTGATATGAGTATCAAAATTGAGGTTATTGTCAATTGTTATTCCTAGTAGTTTAGTAGTTGGGTCGGGAGAAATAAGTGTACCGTTGTTTGATGTGAGTGTGAAATGAAATGGGGGGGCTTACGGGTAGGTGAGAAGAGGAGCATTTTATTTTTTTGGGGATTTAGAAGGAGGCAACGGTCAGTGAACCATTGTTCGACAGTATTAAATGCTTTCTGGGTAAGGGTATGTAATTCAGTTGGAGAAGTAGCTGAACAGATAATAGTAGAATCATCTGCATATTGAATTCATGTAGTATGTGGAATTACTAACTGAAGATCATTTATATAAATGGAAAAAAGCAGAGGACCTAATATAGAACCCTGAGGGACACCGAGGGATATGGGCAGGAGATTAGAAAGATTATTGTGCCAAAGTACAGCCTGCTGTCTGTTTTCAAGGTAAGATTTGAACCAACTGATGGCTAAGGAATCAAGAGAAAGTGATTTCATTATATGTAAGAGGAGTTGGTGATTAACCACGTCAAAAGCTTTGGATAAATCAAGGAATACTGCAGAGGAAGGAATACTTTTGTTCCGGTTTTTATTAATACAATCAGTGAATGATAGCAGGGCAGTGGTAGTACTGTGGTATGGCCTGAAGCCATGTTGACAGTTAGCTAGTAAGTTATTTTGTAGAAGGTGTTGAATAAGTTGCTTATGGATACACTTTTCCATGATTTTTGCCAGAGGAGATAGTAGAGCTATTGGACGGAAGTTAGAGAAGTCAAATGAGTTGCCACCTTTGTGTAATGGAATAATGTGGGAGATTTTCCATATTGATGGGATATTATCTTCACTTGATCAGAATAGATATTGGGTACGCAATGGCTTTTGCACATTTTTGAAGGTATTCTGCAGGGAGTTGGTCAGCTGAAGGCATGTTGGGTTTAAGTTTTGTGAGTAGGGAGGATATGGTGGAGGTGGAGACAGGTTGTAACTGAAATAAAGGGGGAGCAGTTAGGGATGAAATAGTAATATTAGAGATATCAGGAGATAGGTGGTTGGCAAGAGCTTGGATGGCATTGGTGAAGAAGGAATTAAAGGCATTGGCAGTGTGAATAGGATTGTTGGGGTTAGAGCCTAGTGGATTGGGAGTGATAGATTGTCCTGGGTGAATTAGTTTGTTAATGCTGTTCCAAAACTTTTGAGGTTTGTTTTTATATGTCTGCTGTACTTGAAGGTAAAAGTTTTTTTTTCTAGAATGATGGCTTTTTTTGTACTGTTTCTAAGTTGCCTAAAGGTTTGGTGATCTAATGCATTCTTAGTGAAACGCCATTTTCTCCAAGATTTGTTTCTTAAAAGGATTTTTTGCCTAATATCATTAGAGAGCCAGGGGGCTGGTTTGGATTTACATCTAACAGAACGTTCTGGAGTATGGCGGTTCAGGATGGTTAAGAATGTGGTGTTGAAATAAGCTACTGCTTCGTCCAGTGGGAGAGATTTTAGTGGTGACCAGTTCATTTGAAAATGCTCTGTCTGAAAGAGTTCAGGATTAAATTTCTTTTTGTTATGTACAGCTCTGACCGTATTAGGGTAGGTGAGGTTAGTTTTATGTCTAATAATATATGTGAGTGTGTGATTGCTTATGTCATCAGGAAGGATTCCTACTTTATAAGTTTGGTGATGATTGTTAGTAAGTATCCAGTCCAGGGTACTTTCTTTATTGCTTGGTTTATTTATTCTGGTGGGGAAGCTGATAGATTGTGAGAATCCGAATAAGTTTATATGGTTGGTAGGGAGATCATTATGACAGGACTGCCAGTCTATGTTAAAATCTCCTAGGATTATGGTTTCTTGGGTTAGATTAGAAGGAGTCCAGTTGAGGATATTTTCAAGGATGTTAATGTTATTACCAGGGGGCAGGTATAAACAAATGACATTTATAGCTTTACAAGTATTGATTTGAAGTTTGGAGATTAGTATTTCTGCTTTATTATCTTGAGGTGGAGAAAGGTCTATAATGCTGACTTGTAGTTTGTGTTTATATAGGATTGCGACCCCTCCTCCCTTTCTAGTAGTACGGTCTTTTCTAATGATGTTATACTCAGGTGGAGTTATTTCATTGTCTAGAACCGTGGGTTTTAGCCAAGTTTCAGATAAGCATAAAAGATCGAATTGGTGGATATCTAAGAGGGTGTGTAGATGAGGAATTTTGTTGTTAATGCTATGGATATTAAGGTGTGCTATGAGGAGAGAGTTAGCAGGCTTTGAAGGGGCTATGGAGCTATAGATATTTGTTTTACATGGTGCTGAGATGGGGGTATGGTAAGGGCCAGGGTTAGGATGTATATCACCATCTAGTAGGAGGTGAAGGTGTGTTATGTTTTTATTGAGAATATGTTTTCTAAAGTTGTCAGGTTGGAGTATGAAATGAGTATGGGTATATTTGATAGGAGGTAGTCTATGATATTTAGGAAGAAGGTAGCTAGGTTTGTATATGATGTTGAGGAAGTTTAGTGAGGTATATGGTGGAGGTGTAGAAGTGCATTTGGAGGGGAAGGGAGGGATGTAGTGTACAGGATGCTCATAGGAGGTTAGAAGATAGGCAGTAGTGAGGGAAGAGATGAGTAGGAGCAAGAGAGGCATGTTGAATAGGTAAGGGATGTGGAAAGTGGACATAGTGGGAATGATTAGTGGGAGGAGAAAGTTGGAGGTGAGGCTAATTGGTAGGTGTAGGGTTGAATGTGGTAGAGTTCTGTAGAGAGGATAAATAGGAGGTGGGATTTAGGTAATTGATTGATTAATGTGATTGGATGAAGTTTTGTGGAGGTGTGGTGTAGGAGGAGTAAAGGTAGGAGTGTTGGGGGCGGGTGAGAATTGGGGGCAGGGTAGGGGAGATGAGTGAGCCCACAGGGCGAACAGAGTGGGAAGAGAGCAAGGAGTCGTTTGCAAGGAGAGACAATCAGTACAGTAAGGAGACTGCAGGTGAGTCTGAAGGTAAGAGGTTTGGCTGAGGGAATAGGAGACTTAGAAAGAAATGGAGATTAGGATGTGAGAAAAGTGGGCAGTGATGTGAGATGCCTTAGGACAGAGAAGATGGGGAAATCAATGAGACATGAGAAGCTGGGGAACTTAGAAAGGGAGATAGAGAGGAAGAAGGGTATGATGAAGTTCAGAATGCCTATTATACAGAGATAAGGTGGAGAAGGGTGCAGAAAACAGTGCAAGAAGCTATTCCTGAAGTGCCACCAGCAGGTAAGACACATACATTACATTAAGTAAGACAGCACAGGGGATAACAACTAGAGTGGGGAAAACAAACAAAAAATGGGGGGAAAGAGGTATGGGAACTAGAGAAAAGTATAAGTTTGGGTTGCAGAAATAATGGAAGAGGGAGGTAGTTTGGGTGCTGGCTGACCTGACCAGGGGCTTTCCTAACCTTACAGTATGGTAAAGTTGTGGTTTGGATACAATTTTACAAGTAGTTTAAGAAACACATACTTTCACTGTCCTTAGCAGGGATGGTCTCACAGGGAGCTGGTAATTAAGTTCTTAGCTCAGGGTAAGTTCCTTGGATAGCAAGTAGGGCACTTTCAGTTGGTCAGGAGCAAGGACGTGTAGGAACACACAGGTTTCACTGTCCTTAGTAGGGATGGTCTTACAGGGAGCTGGTAATTAAGTTCTTAGCTCAGGGTAAGTTCCTTGGATAGCAAGTAGGGCACTTTCAGTTGGTCAGGAGCAAGGACGTGTAGGAACACACAGGTTTCACTGTCCTTAGCAGGGATGGTCTCACAGGGAGCTGGTAATTAAGTTCTTAGCTCAGGGTAAGTTCCTTGGATAGCAAGTAGGGCACTTTCAGTTGGTCAGGAGCAAGGACGTGTAGGAACACACAGGTTTCACTGTCCTTAGCAGGGATGGTCTCACAGGGAGCTGGTAATTAAGTTCTTAGCTCAGGGTAAGTTCCTTGGATAGCAAGTAGGGCACTTTCAGTTGGTCAGGAGCAAGGACGTGTAGGAACACACAGGTTTCACTGTCCTTAGCAGAGATGGTCTCACAGGGAGCTGGTAATTAAGTTCTTAGCTCAGGGTAAGTTCCTTGGATAGCAAGTAGGGCACTATATATATATATATATATATATATATATATATATATATATATATATATATATATAAATGTGTGTGTGTGTATGTGTATATATATATATATATATATATATATATATATATATATATATATGTATATATATATATATATATATATATATATATATATATATATATATATATATATATATATATATATATATATATATATATATATATATATATATATATATATATATATATATATATATATGGGTCCCCTTCAGTTTGCAAACATTTCAGAATGCCGACAATGCGGAACCAGCATCTCACTGTAGTGCGGAATGGAAAGATTTCCATTCCTGCACTGTAGTGCGATCTCGTAGTTGGTATATTAAAGTTACGGGAGTTGTGGCGGGTGCAGCAGGGCGTAGCCCCTCTGCTAGCAGTTGAAAGGAAATGTTATTGTTCTTTTCTGTGGACTTCTCACAATGTCTGCATTCTGAATGTCGATCATATGGTGTCTGCCATATGGTTGTCGGCATTCTGGAATGTTGGCGTTGTGTAGGGGATCCATATATATATACACACACACACACACACACACACACACACACACACACACACACACACGTGCATACACATACATTCATTGAATAGCTCTGTTGAGTTAGTCTGGAACCAACACCATTTCCAAGGGAAGAACATATGGCTAATTAGTGTTAACTACTCCTGTGGAGTATCACATTAGCAAGCAGCTTTCCCATTGTGACCACTATCCAAGCCATAGCCCCCACCTGTGGGAAACTGTAGTAGGAGCCCCTGAAATGGAAAAGCTTACCACGATGCAGAATCCTTCTGAGTTAATTTTTTTTCCCACTGTGGATAGCTTTTCTAAATCCTGGCTGTAAAGTAACAATGATGAAACAGTTTAAATAGTTCTACTACCTCTAATAAAAAAAAGGAATGTTGATCCCTCTGCTAAACCTGGCATCCAGCTTTTCTGAATTTTCTTTATAACTGATACTTGATATCTAAAAATCATTGTGGGACCCTGTACTTAAATAAATGATCCTCTTTTTATTCTGCCTTACAGTGAGAATTGAATTCTTAAGGAAGAGAGATGGTTTATAGTCAGTAGAATGATACACAAAGGAAGTGAAACTGTATGATGGGGCATAGTGTGGAGTTTGGACAGCTAGCCAAGCCATCCCCAGCTATTAAAATATTTGCCATACAATAATATTTTAACTGCAAATGAAAGATCAATGAGCTATGCGAGATGTACAAACTTTCAGTCATATTTGTGAGCAACATAAATATTTAAAATTTTGCTATTACTTAGACCAGTCCTATTTAACTGATAAAAAAACTTAGTAATTCACTGATAGTATATTGAAAATTGAGAAACCAATGAATAAGTCTGAGGCCCACAGATCTTGAAAATAAAA